>NW_028277178.1:24160000-24390000 GCF_051122295.1 Plectrocnemia conspersa | reverse complement strand
GATTAGTATTCAAATTCATTGGTCTCTTATAATATATTTTTATTTAATCTAAATGATTTATCAAGATTAATCATTTTAATTTTAATATTTTTTTAGTTGTGCAAATTTATTTATTTATACAGATTAAATTAATACCATCGTAACCTCGTCACGAAGGTCAAAAACAATAATTGTATTATTTCAATACACAAAAAAATATTTACATAATTAAAATAATATATCAAAAATAAATGATACGAACTGGACCAGCTCCTCGTAGCTAACATGAAACAGGTCAATGTGTATTAAGTAGCCAGATGGCCACAATGGTCGAATTTTCATTTATATCATATATTTTATACTATTAGTCTGTCAAATATGTATGGTATTATTTTATTGAAATTTAAGTTGAAAATGTTCTCAACGCTTAATAGTTAATTTAAACATAAACAAGGATTTTTTTGCATTTATTTTATTGTTTATTACTTTTAATAATATTTACAATATATTACAAATGAGAAATTCGTCTCGTTTTGTAATTTATTTAAATATATATTTTTACTCTCTCATTTAATTAAATGCGTATTTTTTTCTGAATATAATAAAAGTTTAACATGCTTTTTACTTTTCAGCGATTTTTTTATTCACCGCCAAATAATATTGACTAATACAAGATTTTTTCCCATTCCAACTTGTGTAGCATTATCTTAGTAAAACAGCACACTTTTCGGTAGAATTCAGGTAGAGGTAACAAGTTAGAGTAGTATTGTGACATAGGTTTACCCTTAAAAATGTAATCATTCATTATTATTACATTTGCATTCCATCACTTCGCCATTGGCATCGCCATCTTATAATATGGTGTTTTTTTATTGTTTTTACAGTTACTTTGATTAAGGCTGATAGTGGTGAACCCATATCTTATCGGTTATAACGAACCTTTTCATAACAAATATCAGAACCAGCGTCATAACAAATCAAAGAGCCAGACGTTTAGAAACGAACACGTTTCTTATCAACCGTCAGTTTTTTGTTTAAAACCTTTCGAGTCCATTTATATAACATGGCTATTTTTCAAACATTGCGAAGGAGCAAGCTTTTAAATGAAATTATTATCTTTAATGATTTTCTCCCATACTGTATGGAAAATTAGATGTTTCTGCTTTGCTAAAGTATTAAGCTCTTTTCATGCACATTACCGCAAGATGATTTAATATTTTTATTTCTAAATGGAATGTAAATTTATAAACTTATATCAAATTTGCAGAAACACTAGGTTAACCAAATATGTTACGCTACTAATACCACTCAATGTGGTACGCTATAAATCACCCAGATTGCATCACGCATGCACAGAAACGATATGCACTCACGCCACTTTATTAGGTTTATTGTAAGTATATGTATGTACATCATATAAGTAATGTGTATGTGGTTGAAAAGATCAATGTAATAATACCTCTGAGTGCTAACCGTGGCGTGTTATTTCGACTTTTTCGATAAAAAAAATCCGCAACGACACGCATTTTTGAAAGGACCTCTGTCGTCTTTTCAGAGTGTTACAAAGCAATTGCGAGTGCGATCGCGTGCCAAGAAGCTGTGTCTCTGGAGTCTCGTGGAAGCGTTGGTAGACTGCCCGCGGCGAGACTAATTGTGGTTGTTCGCTGAACGCGATGCAAATAGATGCACAACTGCATAATGCAGCTCAAAATAAACACCAACATCAACACCGCCGCCGCATGCTTGATTTACACCCGATCGAACTATTAACTCGGTGTGATACTAATAAGAGTAACAAGTGGGTGGCACTGTGCCCCATTGTTGTTTGTGAATGAGAATTGGATTAAAAAATCTGATCTAGTACGAAGCATGATGAAACTCAGTCTATTTTTTTATAAATCTCTTTTCATCAATTTGAATCATGTTTTAAATTATTATTAATATTACTTTGAATTACTTTTGAATCGACAAAATTGCAGTCATCTACATTAAAAATAGTTAAATTAATAACGCTGTACAGATTTTTTAATCACATAGAAAAAATATTGTGGTCAATGTTATTTGTCGATTATCAACATTTTAGCTCTGATAAAATACATTTTTTTAAATATAATATATGACACTTATTTTATTTATTTAAAACTGCTTTTTGCCTTAAAATTAAATTTCTGTCTTAAATCAGTATTATATTTTTTTACAAAATTGTCGTTTTAGTTTTTCTAATAATATATAAAATTATTTTAATAATATGTATACTATTTATCAATTACTTAAATTTTTAAGATACCAAAAGTCCTTTTAGCAATGAAAAATATTAATTTTTGTTTTTTATTTTTTTTAGGTGAGATATTACATTCCTTGAAAATAACATTTCTCATTTGGTAAGATTTATGTTATTTATAATATTATAATTACTCAATTTTACGCTATTTTAATATATGTAAAATTTATTTAATATTTAAAACATATGTATATATTATATATATATTTTTTTTTTTTTTTTTTGAAAGTGACATGTCTTAGTTATTTATGTATGTTATTTTATTACTATTGTAGAAAATTTTAGTCAAGCCATATTAGTCTTTTCAATACGGATTATCTCGCATAATAAAAACCGCACAGTCAAACATACATAAATAAGCAATTTATCATTATTGCTCAAACTACAATTCAACGAAGCTATTATATAAACAACCAAATACAAATAGCTTTAGTTCCGAAAAAACAAAGATAGAATCTGACCGCGGAAGTATTATGTTATATTTTGAAATATGACACATTTTCACCTTTCTCCTCTTTATCTCTCGCAGAAGCAGCAGTATAATTTTCACCAAATCCGAACCAATGCCTTTATTGTAAAAACACGAAAGATTTAAATCTCTCTATCGACAAATTACCAAAGTCACAAACGAGAAATTTGTCACTTTTTATTGTTATAATAACACATTGGTGACTTTCACTGAGATAATGTCGCATCAATCATAAGACATTGCGACAATTCGACGCTCGTAAAACGTTGATTGAAACACGGTGACGAAACCAAGAGAGCCCGATTCGAATCTAATGTGTGTATGAAATTGTGTTTGAAAGTTTAAAGCTTATGTATTAAAACGTAACTTTAGAGAGCAAACTTACTCTGAAACAATAGTAACACTCTAATTGTTAATTAATATTTAAATTAAATAATTGCTTTTAATATAATTTGCAAGTTATTTATGTCAGTGACGTGTCTTAATAGTTAATTTATAAATCAAGACAGACAGATGTTAACTTTCACCAATAAAACTACAATTTAGATGTTTTACAAGTTTCCGGCAATTATTTATTTATTTACCTATCTAAAATCAATCTTCTTACCCATTTATATGTAGATAGAAAATCGTAATTCAATTATAGTTTTTTTTTGTATATAGTAGACAAATAAATAAACACCGTTTCTGAAATATCATTCAGATACTAAATATATTTTTATAATTCTGCTCCAAAATCTGTTACATCAAAGGGTGTCGACTTTTATTGCATTTAAATTTATGGGAATATTTTTTTTTTTTAAAAATGACTTGTCCTGTCATGATCTAAAACTAAAATGTCAGCTTAGTAATAAATCTGTTATATTTAGTATTTTTATCCCTTTTATTTATTAACATTTAACCTCAATTCGTGTGAAAACGAGAAAATCGAGTTCAATTTCTTATTTAATATGCCCTTTTATTTCATGATATACCATAAAAACAACGTTCGCAGCCAATACCACAATTCACAGAAAGCGGGAAGATTAATGTCCAAATGCATTAACCCACTTGTGTCCAAAAAGGATATCCACGTAACTCAAACAACTGCCGCGTGTGAATTACGATTATAACCTACTAAAATTATCGATTCGATTTAAATATAGTACTTAATTTTATATTGCAATACCAAGAAATTAATCTTCTTTTCGATCGTTGTATTCATACATTTTAATACTTAAGTTCACATTTATATTTATATATAGTTTTACTTTGTTTATTTCCAGGATATGTTTAATACATATTTTGAGAAATATTTTTTGCCATCAACACAACCGGTCACAACTTGTTTTCCGGAGCTCTCTTCTTTTCTTTTTGTAGAATGTTCGAAACATACAAATATTATTTTACGACAAATCCGATCGTGTGTGGTGAGAAAAGACACAGATTTGTCTGTCCGCTGTCCGTGCTCAAAATGCACCCAATCGTTTTCAGTATTTTTTTGTTAAAATTTGTTTTTAAGTGATTTTATGACCCGGGCCATTTCTGCTCGCCTTTATTAATTTGCGCCAAATTTGTCGCCATCGGTAAACATTTAAAATAAAATTTTGCTGATAAGGTTTTAATACTTAATACTTAATAGCCCATCGGTCACTCAATATTATTACCGTTGAAAATGTATTTTTTAACATTTTTTGTATCGAAGACAGTGAGGCATCATATATTATAAATTAAATGTATGTGTTCAAAATAATTGTAAACCGTGTAATTAATTATTGTTTTGATGGCAATCGCCATTAGTTGTTCTTCTAGTATTATAGGGATAAGGCTTCGTTTGGTTGAAATCCAAAAAACACGTAAACATCTGTCATTGTGTCCGTCGGACATATCTGTGCGTGTGTGCTTAGCTATTTTCAGGCTTTTGGTGTCAGTTTGGTGTCTTATTACTTATGTACAAATAAATGCATTAGGCGAGTGCTTGTCATGTTACAAAGAAAGTCCTACAATAAATAAATAAATCATGAATTTATTATACGAATGACTTCCGAGAAGGTTGTACAACTTTCCAAAGCAGTAATTTGGATATTGACGTTTACTTTTCAAGTTTGCTTCATTGCTATTTTGCGTCCGACGTCATGCAGCTATTTTGCAGTATTATCGTACATTACGACTTCTTGGTTAATCAATTCTCTAATATTTAAAATTAATATGCTGAGATTTATTTTCATTAAATTTGTTAAGTACATTAGTAAACTATGTTTAGAGGATAATCGCATCATCTGCAATTTAGCTATTGTGGCGCCACCGTATCTCTAAAAAGAACATGTATATAACATATATAGTGTTATATTTTCGCGTGTGCTCGATGAAAATCGGTATTTAGGGGGTCGGTCGTCAGACGGACGACTGACCGTGTTGGTTTGAAGTGATTAGTTAGAATGCTGACGAACAAGGGACATTCCCCTGTTTATATGAGTATGTTAATTAGATGTAAGAGAGGGGTGTCCCATCGTCTTAGTCCATAAAAAGACCCTCTGGATCAAAACTCGTATGCAAGTTCATAGATCCCACATAAACAAAGAGTTGTAATGTTTATCAATATAAATGCTGACGAACAAAGGACATTCCCCTATTTATATAAGTATGTTAATTAGATGTAAGAAAAGGGTGTCCCGTCGTCTTAGTCCATAAAAAGACCCTCTGGATCAAAACTCGTATGCAAGTTCGTTGATCCCACATGAACAAAGAGTTGTAATATTTATCAATATATAACAATAGTACTAGTCCCAGCACACTACCTTGAGGTTCTTCAACTGACATTTTTCTTTGGGATGAAAATGTTTTTTTTGCTACTGGACTCTGTTATATAATGAGCTACCATTATACCATTATTTTTTTTTTAAAAAAAAAAAACCTATAGGAATATTGCTAAGTAAATATGTTTTTCTTCTAACTTTTTATCGGTTCCTTATAGAAAACAAATGTGTGTACTTGCAGCCAATATTATTCCTACCGACTGAAAAAAAATATAACATGCTATACAAATAAACTGTTTTCTATTGAATTTAAAATAAATTTTGCTCGTATGCCTATGTTGTATATGCACATGGATGGTTGCCTTTTAAAAAACAAAACTATAGCTCGAAGCTATATTTGCATCTTTTCCGAGAAGGGTCTCTTAATTATTAGGTATATTACAAAAAACTCTTTTTGACTAGATTATTGTTGTGTCCGTTATCCGGGCGGTCTGAAGATACTCGAACCGGTCGCGAAACCCGCTCATTATTTCGCACATAATACGCCGCGTCGGGTCGTGAGTGACCCACTAAAAAAATCATATTACTTCATAATAATAAGAAGAGCGGGCCGAATTACTCACCTACATAAACATTGTGCACATGTCCGATTGCCGACCACCGCGAGAGGAAATCGCGCGCCGCCTCTGGAATCGATTATCGCCGAGATCGTTAAGCATCCTCGCCCCGACCGGATGCTCCAGCGGTTTCAAAAGCATGAATACAGCCTATATTTTTAAAATATTTTATATGCAACCCATGTCCTTCAACTTTAAAAGAATCGTTATACAAATATTTAATTCGTATGTATATATTTATATTTAGAACTATATTGACTAGAAATTATCTTATCCTTATCTTTATAATATTTAGTTTAAATAATCTTATAGTATAATTGACATATAAAGAGTATGACCTTATCTAAATGCGCGTTATATAAATAATAAATGGAACAAGGCTACTTTATAATGCGCTGTTTTTATCCAAATCGATTAGTGCGACAAAAATAACTACAACAAGTGACAGCAAATTATGTTTATCATAATAAAATGCATTGCTTTCATTACTATCAACTTATTATACCTGCACTATACTCTCTGGAAGTTGGCCAAGGTTGGCCAAGGACGGAGAATATAGTGGATTACTTCGGTCGAGTTCAGTTCTGCCCGCTCTAAAATCTCTCTGAAGTTGTCCGAGGTTACCGAGAACGAGAGGTAAATTGGAGGTAATTCAGTCGACTTGGCCAGCTTCGAGCACTTCCGAACATTGTCGGCAAAAGGACTGGAGTCAAAGGGTCCGAAGTCGGAGCTGCTCTTTCGAGCGCGAGCGGTGAGACACTTACCCTTTTGCTCTCTCGCGTGTTAAGTGACGAGCGTGAGAGATATAATGATATGGTGTTTCGCAAACTGAGATCATGTCGCATGCTCGACATGCGTTAACACACATGTCGAGCGCTGCATCGTGGTCACGTAGTCAAGTTATAATACCACATGCTTATCGGGGACACTTCAACAGACTTACTGACATCTTTTAATATTTTAGGGCACCAAAAGGGTTAAATTTTATTTTTGATAGTATGTTCTTCTAACAGATATCGTTATTATATATTTTTTTTCATATAAAAAATTAAATAATTAAAAAATAATTAGTGGTACTTGATTTTGTTAAAAAAAACCGTTTCGAATATCCTTATATATTTTCCTAGATCGGTTTATATAAATGTCACACCATAACGAATTCTTATTTTGAATCGATGGCGACAAATTCTAGGATAGTCACAGATGTGGTGTTCGTATTCTGAAGTATCATTTTTATGCCTTATGGCATTTTGCAAAAGCCGACAAAGATTTTGCGTAAATTGAATATTTACGACCCAAAAGTTTTCACTGATATTGTATTGGTGAGTGCCCACACAAACTTTTATAATTATCAGTAGCATAATTTTAATAATAAGACAATTCAAAAATTGCGATTATTTGGCACATTTTTCGATCACGCACAAATATGCGGCTGTACGTGACAGAAGCCGCCGTCCGGACGGCATATGAAATTTGCGACAGTGTGGTCGCTTACTCGAAGTCGTAGGTCTCGACCGACTTCAGTTGTAACTTTTGTTTGGACAACTTCCAGAAAATTCAGTACATGCATTAGACATTTATATATTTTTATATTTCGTTGTAAACACAATCAACAACTACTAAGTTAGTAGTAAAATACTAAAATGAAATCAGTGTGACATATTTTTTTATTGTTATTACAGCCTACAGTCAATAAATGGCTTAAATTTATTTATTCTCAGGTGATTAACAAAATCTAGGAAAACCTAATCTGTAATGATCAATCGAAATAATAATTATATTGCATAATAACACTGGCCAACAAAGATTTTATAACTTGGTTTTGATGATTGATTTGGACAAGTTTATCATACATATTAAAAGTCTCTATGATAACCATGATGTATCACGTCAAGTTTTGATGTTATAGTAATATTATTGTTTGTATGGACCCCATACAATAAACATGTACCGGTGATTGGTACCTAAGAATGTTTTTGTCTGAGAGTCTAATCAAAGTTGTGATAATATTGATTAAAAATAGTATGTAATATATTTACTAGTTTATATTAAAAACGATCACAAATATATAAAGATAAACATCAGTTAAAAACAGAATTAAAAATGCTTCTTAGTATATTTTCTTCTCTTATATTCTACTTCGTCAGTAATCTGCCATAATACTAGCATTCTATTTCCCTTGAAAACGGGTTTCTATATTAGCTATCACCAAATTCTATCTCCAAAAACATCGTTATGCTATACAAGCTCGTTGAGAAGCTGGATGGTTCATGCAAGAGAAGCGTTTTCAATCGCTGACATCCTGGCCGCAACTGGTAGGAATGAGGTACGTGATCGCGACTCTCTATGGCTCTCTAAATCCAAAAGGCGCCAATCATTGACGGATTGTTAACACCGCCTCTTATTCAAATTTAAAAAGTACATACAATGCAATGAATGTATCCCAACGCTCCTATAATAAAGGCAATATGATACAAATACGACTTGTATAGATATCTAAAAAAAAATTAGTATTTTTAAAATATAATCATTATAATTTATATAGCTAAGTTAATTTTTATTTATTACTATTTATTTATTCAAGACACGCCTTTGCTTACCAATAAATAATTTCCCTTTGCGACATTATTGTTTAGTTAAGTAATAGCCCGTTATTCCTTCGCGTGCTCCAATCAATCGATTCCGTTATGTTACATAATAAATAATACGTTTCCGTCTCGCTTTTCGCCAAATAGACGCGTTTAAGTCGACTTTTGCTCGATAAATCGCAATCGAGTCCATTTTATAGCTACTCTCCGACATCGACCATAAAACAATCGGATCGTCCTCGAAGGGAAAACGAAATCACCGTCGAAGCTTCTTTAAACCGCTGAGATGAGTATTGCCAAAGTGATTCGGATTCGTTATATTTATCTCGAAATATTACACAATTTTAAAGGACAGATTTTTATTTTATAAATATAAAAACTATTGTTAAACAATTCCAAATATTCTTTGATCAAATCCTTAAATACTACAAAGAATATTTATTATTATGCGATGTTTCAATATATCGATTGTTTCTTTGAAACCCTAGTTTCATTATAAGCTATTATTAAAAGTTAATGAATGAAAATGTTTAAATGTTTCATTTTTTAATTGCATCTCTATTCAAAACGTTTGAATCCTTATTGATAAAAATAGGAGTATTTACTTTAAGGATCAAGTGCTTGCGATGTGTAAAAAAACTTATATTTTTCCGGCTCCAACTATATTATTAAATAAAATACGTTTTATATTTAGCCCTGTCTCGGATAATCTCAGATCGAAGGGAAGATCGTTAAACGATTACAACGCCGACACAATCTCGCCGACCGGATAATCCGCGGTTAACCGGCGTCATTATCGCGTTACTTTTGTGTCGATTCGCATCTTAAAGACCTTTCATGTTCACAGCGTCCATCCAGTGGATAGCTGTAAAGATCGAGGGATAAATAAGGGCCTTTAATAATACATCACACCTATAGCGGCGACACGGCCCATGTATCAAAACAATATAATCGAGACCCTAACTATTACGACGCTTTGTTGATGAAATATATAATATAATAATGAAAAAGTCAATGAATTTACTTTTTGCATGTAATGATTAATATGTTATAGCAATTAATGTGAAATTTTCAATTATAGGGTTGATATAAACGATCGCTTACAAAAGGTCGCATGTGCAAATATTTGTTAATGTTTAATTAAATGCAATCGTGTGTTGTAATTTTGACAAAATAATTCAAGTATTGCCAATATGACACTGATGTGTGCCGGTTTTTAATGAAGGAAATTAATGTTGAATGGAACAGCGCTTTTCAATCGTAATGATAAAACAACTAACAAATATGTCTTAAAATGCACTGATTTTAATAATAAATATACTGAATATTAATAACAAATACATAATTTAACTATAGCTTCAAAATATTTCCAAGTTCTAGAGATTGTTTATTTCCATGTAGCATTAATTGTGTTCGCAAATATAATAGTAACGCTTTTAAATTAAATACATAATTATTATATGGTTTGTTTTATAGTTACTATTATTATTTTTTAAAATGATAAAAATCTAATAAAAATAAAATAAATCATTAATCAAAAATGCTATATTGTATATAAGTATCATTTATTCTAGAAACTATTCATGTTTTATTTGTCTTACTCTCTCAATATTATTTATTGATATTGTCGTGACCGTTCTCAAATCAACAGAGAATATATAAAAGTAGGATATGTCAACAGTATGTTTTATATATTTATTGTTCATAAAAATATATGTACATATTTATAAAAAATAATGTAAATAAATTTCTATAAAATATAAAATTTATTTAATTGTACTTTGATTTATTAAGATTCTACACAATCAATTAAGACTTTTAAAAAAAATTCGGTTGTATTTTATAAAATCAAAAAGTATAACGAATATTTTTTAATGCAAATCATGCGCAACGCATAAAAATATGTGAAAACTAAAATAGATAGCTTACAAAATTTTTACATACTTCGTGTTTGAGTCTCCAATTACTCGAACCATCAACTACTCGAGTATCGAATATTAAAATTTTAAAATACTCGAGTACTCGAGTACTTTCGAGTATTTACCAAATGTACCAAAATAGCTATTATTCAAATTCGTGCATATATAAATAAATAAATAAAATACTTAGTATGTTAATTTTTACAATTATTTTAACTTCACGAACATACTTTTTAAAAACAATAATGCAAAAAGTGTCTCGAATTTAATATTACTGCTAACCTTTGGTTTTATTATTCCCGTTATGGAAAAAACCCTTTCCGTTGCTGTTGATGTTGGTCTTATTGTCATTAACGCGTTGGATAAGGCTTCTAATTTATATCTGTTCGCTCTTTATAGATATAAAATTTTTTGAACTCTCTTTTTATGTTCTCTTCTTTCATTCCCTACTCTGCTTTTCTCTTATTTCCTTCGACTATTGATAAAATAGTATTTTGTAATTCTTCTTGAATAGATTTTTTTTCTTAACAATATACAATATTCTACTCCTTCTGATTAATGCGAAGAATTTAAATCTATATCCTTCGAAGATGTATTTGGGTGAATCCCTTTCACTCTAGAGCTAAACGGTTCGCAAAGAACTGACTTTACTTTAAATGCCTTTAAAACACACAATTGTTTTGATTTAAATGTTAAGCTGAGGGATCAGTATAAACAATTTACAACACTTTACGCTACAACTGCATAGTCATAAAACCTAAATTTTTTTTTGTTGCTATTTCATATTGTTCATTGCCATAAATTAGATAAGTCGGGACTGTCGAACAGAAAACACAAAAGAAATTTCTCCTTCGTACCCACTAATATAGCCGACGACCGGAACTATGCAACTATGGAACTATGAAAAAATTATATCTGATAGTAACCGCTCTAGCCGGGACTTCGGGCATAAACGCCAAATAAAAGCAAGACGTTAACCTTTACCGGACCGAGTTAAAGTTATTTTTGTTTCTGAAATATTACAAAATTTTTAATTTCGAGTATTAATCGAGTAATTTTCAAAATACTCGATTATCAAGTACTTGAAAAATAGACAAAAATACTCGAGTATCGAGTACTCGATTACTCGAATTGGAGACTCTACTTCGTGTATGTTATAAAATTCAAATTTTACATTTGTATGTAAATATATATAATATAAACAAAAAAATATTCAAATAAAGATTAAATATATAACAGTTGAATTAAATATATAATATTTTATTAACGGAAATAGTGTGTGCTGTAAAATTTTATCATACAAAGTGTATTAAACCTTCAAAAATAAAATTCGGTCATCTAAAGAGCTTCGTCATTCGACACTCGATGAGTCGCCTTAATTTGTATAATTTCCCGTATATCGATTACGAGGCAGCTTTTGAACACGACATTTACTGTGAACATATCATTTAATCCAGCGGTTGCATAACGGCGCGTGTGCGATTTTTCCCGTCGAAATATTGCATTATAAATTACTGCGTTGATTGCAACTGACGTTGTCTGGACTGACGGCGCCGAAGACCTCCAAGACCAAAAGCTTCTACTTCCACTCCAACAATGAGGTCCGTAGAACTTTCCATTTTTAAATGAACCGTAAAATATCGGGCAAAAAATTACTCGCTTATTAATATTTGCTTTGTTTTATTGATCGTTTTATTGACGCACATTAGACTTGCGGATACTTCGACGTGGGTCACGGTCGTAAAATAAAAAGGATTTAAAAATATTTTCAAAAAAAATCGCAACTGACACACTGATCCGATTGTAATGAGTCACGCGATGCAGGCCAGGGTTGAGGTCAGGAGGCTTTTTGTTTTCTCCACCCCATTGTTGTTTTTGCTCCGGTAAACTTTTGAAAGTTCGACACATGTTCCTTTTAACTTTCGTAGCTTCGTGCTGTTGCTTGCGATGCAGATCAATTAATTATTCGGCGGTCAGCTCCTCTGCCAATTCTTAAATATCATCCTCACTCACCTCTACTCCGATGTTCTTCCCCAAGGACACAATTTCATTGTCAATTGGCGGCTCTCAATTATTCGTAGCTTTCAACTATTCGAATATTGAATTTTATTTATTAAATAAATTAGTGCAAAAAATCAATTAACTGCCTGTAAATATGATTTACGAATAATAATTATTTTAATTAATCACTAACTTCTTTCATAATCATTAATTTTTTGAATTTTATAAAATATGCATAGCACAAAATGAAAATTTAATTTTTGATCAGGGACGTTATTTCAACTTTTTAATATCAGCTGCGATTAGATTAATTCAGAATTTATTGTTTATGCAATAGCTAATAATGTTTGGAACGAATTTGATATACATAAAGATCTGATCCGTATCGGCATTTGATTTATGTGCGCATATAAATTAAATAATTAATAAATTAACCGCGATCGAATTATTGAACTGATTGAAATGAAATCTCTGCGCTTAAAACAGAAAATAAACGTAATATTAACTTCATAATATTTTTGCGACGCACACCTGTTTTTGAGATAAGCGTTAAACGATAATAAATGGTGAGCTTTTTTGTATCGTCCAACAAAGAAATTCTGCAAATTTCGGTCATAATAGATACGGCTGCTAAACTTATATTCACAAATGTTTTTCGGAGGCGTAAAAACATTTTTTTGTAAGAAGAAGCGTCTCATTGCCTCGCATTTGAAATTAAGGACCATGAATTTTGGAGCGGCACTAGTCACTCGGGTGTTTTTGAAATAAGCGTTAAACGATAATAAACGGTGGGCTTTTTATTTCGTTCACAACTACTATGACCGAAATTCGTAGAATTTCGGTCATAGTAGTCGTGCGTAGGCGTATCAACTATGACCGAAATTCGTAGAATTTCGGTCATAGTAGATACGCCTGATAAACATTCTATTCACAAATGTTTTTTGAATACGTAAAAATTTTTTTTCGTAGAATTTCGGTCATAGTAGTCGTGCGTATGCGTATCTACTATGACCGAAATTCGTAGAATTTCGGTCATAGTAGATACGCCTGATAAACATTCTATTCACAAATGTTTTTTGAATACGTAAAATTTTTTTTTTTTGCTTGGAAGAAGCGAGTAGTTGTTTATCATTTTGAAACAAAATAAAGGAGCATAAAGGATCGTAGATCTTAGAGCGGCACTAGTCTCTCGGGTATATTGAGAGAGAAAAAAAAAGAGATCTGTTTTGCTCAAGTATACAAATTGTTTCATTCTAAGATTTTTCTCAAATTTCATTTAGGATAGTTTAAACAAATATTTTTCAAATATTTCAATATTTTTATAGTTGAAAATCGAGCGAATAATACAAATAATCGTATATTCGATTGAAAACCCTACCGTCAATGCAATTAGGTCATAGTTTTTCCCAAGCAGAATTACGGAATCTCTTGGTAACTCACACAAATTCGTTATCGATGATCTTGAGGCAGCTCACGATGTAAAAATGAGTTTTCAAAAAGTCTGTTCTTTTAATTACTTCAATGCATTGTTAAAACAGTGACTTAGTGTAAAGTTTTTTGAAGTTTAAAAGATCTGCTGATCCATGGGCTGAAATAATGGAGTGTTGTGAGAAAAAACTTGATCCTAAAGAACTCCTTGTGCACAAACAAAATTTCCTTATGTACAAGTATCTAAGAAACATCTTTGGACAATATTTTCCAATCAGATCATAAAACAATGCTTAACGGTACTACACACTAAGTGATTATACAAAACACAAAATGCTCTCAAGCGCGTATCTCAAGAGAAATTATTAAATATGTTTTTTTATTTGCTGATTTTATTTATTTATTTAAATTAAATTAAAACCAATGTAACCTCTTTATAGACTGATTGGCGGCAGCCTCTGCAACTCCAACATTTCTCGCCTTACTCCTTGCGCCGTTTTCATAAGAAAACATTCAAAATCTATACGCTTAATTCTTCAATGGAATTATTGCTTAAAAAAACTACTTGAACCGCGTAATTCCAAAACCGAACATCACCTCACGATTTTCGGCGTGTAATAACGCACATAAATCAAAAGAGTCTCAATCTTCCAATTAAGATTCTTCGTACGTCGTAAATCATACACATTCTCATGGCTTGTGGTATCGACCGATCGGTTCTGGTGTTACGCGTTAATTTCCATGAAGTTCCTCTTATAAATGCATTCAAACGGAACCAATCGCTTAAAATTATTGTGAAATATTTTATGTACTTTTGAGTATTTTATTTTCGGGAACAGGTGGTGAATGGTGGTCATTAAAAATAAAATAAACAGCACCATTCTCCGAGCTCAGGTAGGGAGATGTGAGGCACGCCAGACGAAAGATGATTCATCTGGCGAGAAAAGGCAGTCACGCCGAAGGGCAAGTTCAAATTGTGCAGTTTGTTTTGATCGGAGATAAACGTCGTATCGCTCATCTCGGTTTGTTCAAGATTAGCGTGAGATTTGAGCTAATTTGGAACAGGTGCTTCTCCGTTTTTGTGATGCGCGTGTGAAGCCTTATAATGCTCGGGTAGAATACAATTTGATTAATGGATTACTTTTTATAAGCTATTTATAATCTATTCATCGTCTTTATTTATATGGATGTATGAATACTCTCATATTGGATTAGTTAAATACACGCCATAAATCAGAAATATTAAAAGTATCCATCGCTAATGTCCTGAAAACGGATAATTGCATTTGGAATTTCTATACAAACATCCGTTCGTAAATTTCTCTAGCGGCCATCTGTTTCTAAATTCACTACACTTTTGTAATTGGCCGTTCCACCGAAAGGGTCGGTAAACAAAGTCTCCCATAGTCATAGATATAAACTTTACCATTAAATAACATATTCAAACTACATGACGATTTCAATTGCGTGCACAAAAATTAAATCACAACAAATTTTGTCTTTAGAAAATAAATAAACACTCCTGTCACGAAGTTCAAAACACCACCATCCAATTTTGTCCAGTATTTTGACCACTTTATTGCTGGTTTACTACAATTCAATATCTTTATTGCTGAGATTCTTCAGCTTCATATTCCAATCAAAAAATATATTTATACTCGATCTTATTTTGTTTAAATATAAGTTGATGGAAGAATTATTTTTCTTGCGAGGTTACGATTTATTTAATTGCCTTTTAAATATATGTAGATAGACCATAGCCGTGCAGGATCAAAACCAGCTAAAGCGCCTGACTATAAATCACACCGTCGGATCTTCAGCACGTCTCTGTGCAAACAAACATGCAAATTATATCCAGCGCCGACCAGCGATCGCTGATTAATATTTGCAGAGCAACAAATCACGGTACATGCGGCCCGCACATAGTACATCACCACCGATGGCCAGTTTCAATTTGTTAGACTCTGATTACCCAGCAATTAGCACCTGCGTTTCCTATTTCCACGCGAGAAAGCATCCGCTCCAAGGGACGTCGCACTGTCGATAATTCAATGTTTAACATCGGTAATAGAATCGCCTCTGGCGATAAACGACCTATGGGTGTACACTTAAGTACATGGTAAAATCCAGCAAAGACTATGGAGATTGTCGTTTAATCTGCAAACTTGCAATCTACGATTGTTGCAATTCATGGTCTATCATATCCTTATTTAATTAACTTCTCTTCTAAAAAGATATCTAGATTTAAAGATTGACCCTTGAGTATTCTTGTTCAACTCATTAATAAACATATCTAAAAGTGATGCTTTATGTGGTCTTATTCCAGAGATTTTCGATAACTTTCTAGAGTATAAAAGCCATAAAACTATCCATGTGCGCATGTATAGTGTGTACAATAATAAATATGATCTCAGAGGTGAAATCAAGCCGATCCACCGTCTCGGCTTTCATCCTTTTGTCTCGAAGTCGTTATAGCTCAACGTGGTGGTTTCACAATGGCATCGGCTGTCCAACTCTGCCATTCATTAACGTGCGGTAATTGCGGGCCAATTTGATATTCGGCGCCCTGGAACGCTTTCGAATGTCTCTCCTTGCCGATTAGATCTTAATTAGAAAAGTGATCGGCAACAACAATTGTTAGCAAATTCGTGCCGACAAACCGATTCTTCTTCTTCGGAATCAATCTTGCTTTCAAATCGTGTGTAATTATGAGCCTCTGAAAGATTTAAAAAGCTTCGGTTCGGATAATAAAAAACTGTAAAAGAAAAAATATACAATGATAGCTTCAGGCGAAACTATGATTGTGTGATGAGCCTAAAAGAAAAAGTGCTGAGGAGGGTGTGATGTTTCAAACATTTTTCTTCTTTTAAATTTAACATAAATGCATAAGCAAGCATATAATTATAGACATTAGAGAACATCACTCGAAAATGAAATTTGAATTAGTGATCTGCACTTTTTGACTAGATTGCTAAATTATTGAATTATATTAAATAATCTAATAATGTAAATAGGAAATTATAAAAAAATCTGATTTATTTACAAAGATAATGGGAAACTCTCGCTCGGTCGTCCTTGTACCACTGACTCCCGCCAGGGCCGCCGAGAGCGATATATTTTTTTAACATCGTAATATAATTTCTTGAATAAATAATAATAGGTACGAGTTAACCTTTTCTATGTTACAAATAAATATTAAAATGAACCACCGTTGCTATATATTTTTTGCAATCATATTTTATGCAAAATATTTTAATTAGGCATTAAAAATATTTACCTAATAATTTGTCATGTTTTCTGAACTGCTCAGTGTTGCCATATAGAAACAGAAAAAACTTTGTTCTTAGAGGTCGCTCGGGATAAGGATGCCGGTTTGTTATTGTGTGCGTATACATGTATAGGAGAGGGAGAAGCGATGTAGCGTGTACTTCGTTGTCTCGCTTTCTCTTTTAAGGACAGTCGCTGATTCGTCAACGCTGGTATTCGTCATTGAAGTGCAGTGTGGCACAGAAGTTCGATCTTCTTTAGTGATTTATTTTAAATAATTTTGTGTTGATATTGGTTTAACCCAGATATGTCCACTGTCCCATGGGTAGGTTACTAAACTCGTGCCACTGTTTTTTATTTATAAATGAAATTTTAAGAGAACAAAATTTCTTGGGCATATCTGGGTTAATTGATATCAGGGCTTCAAATATACACTGTAAGTTATTCGTTCCCTTACCCGTGGATTAAAATATTTTAATTATTTTTCCATTAATCCGTACGTTGTTGGTTTTTTTACACTATTCTCTGTAAGGCTTAAAAAAGTTATTATTCTTATCGTTGCGCCAATGATAATTTTTTAATTTATTCAATGGATTCTAATGATTTAATAGAGTCGTCGAGCCATTAAACAATCTGCGAATAATTTCTTTCCCCATTTATATCTTTTTGCTTTTAAAAAATAGCTAAAGACTTCATTCTTTTTTTGACTAGTGGAAGATTTTGAATTTTGCAAATATTTAATTAATGACATCAATGTCTGGTTTCTTCGATTATATAATATATTTTTAATTGTCCGTTGAAATTTCCAACTTAGCTCAGATGTATGTATGTTAAATAAACATATATTTTCTTTTAAAATTAAAAAATGTAATATTCTGAGCGAAATTGTTATGAGCTACACAGTTCACGCACACAATAACAAACCGGAATCCTTATCCCGAGCGTACTCTAGAAAGCTCAAATAAGGTCCTTGTGACGATCACTGTGTGATACTGTATTATTAATATTTATTTTCTTCTTCTTCTGCAATGTCATAGCTCTAAAACAGTTTTTTTAAATATCACTTAAAATAATTGTATGTACTTTCAGAGTCACTTATGTACTTTGAGTCAATATTTATGCATGTAAATTATTAATTCTTAAAAAAATTTTACATTATTAATATATTTACGATATTATTGTGATTCTGACTAAAATATTTCACATTCCATCATTTAATAATTTTCATGTTATGATTTATAGTATTTACCAGGGCTGTGGAGTCGGAGTCGGAGTCGGAGTCGTGGAGTCGTGGTGTTTTGGCCGGAGTTGGAGTCGGAGTCGGAGTCGTGAAAAATGAGCGACTCTGACCATTTTTTCTATAAAATGCATTTTTTCAATTATAATATTTTAATTGCGTAATAATGAATGTGTATAGCGTATGAATATTAAACGTGTAGAAAAACAGCAAAAATACCTGATAAAATTAAACTTTTTTGTCGGAGTCGGAGTCGGAGTCGGAGTGGAGTCGTGTTGTTGGTAAATATCGGAATCGGAGTCGGATTCGGAGTCGTGTTTTTTTTAACGACTCCACAGCCCTGGTATTTACATAAAAGCATCGACTTTTGTTACATTTATTCAGTGAACGAATCCTTTCTAAATGTTTTCATTTTTAATTTATTGTTGACCGACAAATGTTTAAGGAAGACTAAACGAATTTTTTTACTTATCGCAATTCCTAGAGTCGGCCATAAAACTATTGTTAAGCAATGTTTTCGTGCCGTTCAACGGAAATATCTGTCCCTTTGCCATTAATTGTCTTAAAAGTTGCAGTGGTCTTAAAAAAAATTATTTATAACTAAAATCGTTGATTACGGTTATTGCTTTCGGCATATCACTAAAGCATGTAGTCCAATATTTCGGATATTGTATTTTTTGTATACTATTGCATTAATGGATATTAAATAGTCTTTCTGTATTTAACGTGTGTTTTGACGACCAGAGACATTTCAATCTTTAATCATAAAACACATATGTACTTATGCGAAGAACTCAAGTTCAATCATAGGCGAAATTACGCCATAAGTATAAGCCTTCCACTGATATTTTTTTATTTGCGCTATTGCAGAACGCAAAGCCGGGTCGGATTGTTTTACAGAAATTTATGGTTTATGAAACAGCTCCGGTGATATGCGGTCTCTCTCTCGAGACCACAGTCGTGGTTTTTCAGCCAGTTCCCAACTGGTCATTCTTTGTTTACAAGTTTACATGCTCGACACTCACTGCAAGACGTGTTCGCAATTCATTACCGGACTTATATACACACTATTTGCCATTTACGGTATGTCAGTGCACTAACAATCCGACGTCGGCACGTGTCCTTCACTGATGGCACCAATCAACTAGATGATATGTGACTTCACCATTTATGAGCGACTTTTAACCGCTTTTTGCGGGCACATTGCACAGGTGGATATCTAAGTTATATATGGTTATGTATTTTTGATTGTCATAATTTATCTAAACTTATATGTATAAATTCAATACTAAGTAAGAATCAATATATTCATTATATCGTCATAATTATATTTTAAATCTATTTAATATTCAATTATTTCTCATATAATTAATCAACTAGAAGATATGTGACTTCACCATTTATGAGCGACTTTTAACCGCTTTTTGCGATTACATTGCACAGGTAGACATCTAAGTTATATATTGTTATGTATTTTTAATTTTTCTAATTTATCTAAACTTATATGTATAAATGCAATAATATGCAACAATCAATATATTCATTATATCTAAATCATTAATTAACACTTTCACTACTTTTTCCATCCGCAAAAAGATATTATTTAAATAAAACACAAATAATAATATAACCTAACTAACAACCCTTTGGTATTCAATAAGAGACCTCAAATAATTTTTATTTATATATTTTATATAAATTGCCTTTAAAATATATAAATATTTTAGTCGATATGTGTATATATGTACATCTTACTAGTTTGCCGGTTTCTTTCTGTTTGTTATTTCCCTCTAAATTCATTACTTTTTTACTTAATATTAGTATACATTTCCAATTCTATATGTATGTCATAATTAATTTAATATTCATATAATATATAAAAAAATTATGGCTATTATTTTAACAATTACAAGTGACGAGAATTTTTTCGGGTACAGATTAATTTAGGGAATAATTGTAAAAAAAGTGCAATATGAATTATTTTATGTTTTACAATAACACATAAAATAACCTAAAAAATGTTTTATTATATAAACAACATTTTGAATACTTAAGTGGTTACGAATACCACACCATAATTGAATTCTATAGTATTTTTTTATTGCACAAATATTTTATAAAATCCCTATTATATATTGCGCGATTAAACCTCTTTTTCTCAAATAGTAAAAAAATGTATACAAGTAATCACAAAGTCCACTATATCGAGTTATGTGTGGAAAAGTTTGAGATCGACGATCCCAGACAAACAGGCGCTGTAAGAGCAGGTGTCTTAAACTTTTTTAATTTAATTGCAACATTTATTAAAACAATTTTATTACTCGTATTTATCAGATTCTTAATATATTATAAATAACTATAATATAATAAAAACATTTTTAATAAATAAATATTTTTAATTAATAAAAAGCTACTACAGCTATGATTTTTTTTTCTTGAAAACGTATTTCAAGTTTTATGGCTATAATAATGGGGCACCCCTTAAAATGCTGTGTAACTCTCTACAAGTGCATAGTCTGCGCGAAATATTTTATCAGCTAGTTTTAACCATAATTCTGAGAACTATACAAAGGAATTTGTCGTTTTTAATTGCTCACTTGAGTTTTAAAAAAAGATTGTTCAATCCCGCTTATGTTCAGTTACATGATTTCGGCCTTTATTTGTCGTTCCAATGTTTTTTTATTAAATAATTTATTTTTAATATTATATAAAATTTTAAAAATTACAAAAAAACGCGAATTAAGTGAAGCTTAAGAGCTAATATATATATTTTAAATACGTATATTGCATATTATGGACAATGTATGTGAAATTATTAAACACATTAATTATTCACGACACGCTGTATAAAATTCTTTGAAATGGTTTAACGAATGTGGTTCTTACATAGCAATGCCAAGAACTGGAAGTAAACGAAAGACAACTGCCCAGGAATATCAAATGTTGGTTCGCGAGTCCCGTAAAAATCGTCGAAAAACGTCTTCAAAGCTGACTGTTGAAGTCTTTGCAAGCAAAGGGCCATTTTTTCATAGACGGTGAAAAGAAAGCTCAGCAATGTGGAACTCAGAGATTGTAAAGCCCGACACAAAACGTGATTTTCAGAAATAAATAAAACACGAAGGCTAGAATGGGTCCGAAAGTCGGAGAAGAATACCTAACTAATTGCGGATCACCCAAAGTCAAATATAATGGCGGAAGCATTATGGTCTGAAGTTGCATGGCAGCAACATGAGTAGGAAATTTGTCACTTGCGAGAGTAGTGTGAATAGTGACATTTACATTTAATGGATAACTACTGGAAAAAATTTCCAAGCAAAGACCACGCTACCATCTGATTTCAGCAAGAAGACGCTCCATGCCATACTTTGCTAAAAGGCAGGTTTGCATCAAATAGTTTGAGGCTTTTAGGATGGTCTACACAGTCACAAGACCTAAATCCTATAGAGCATTTATAGGCAAGATTAAAAGAAAAGCTTGCAAAAAAAAAAAAATTTAAGAATTTGTGGTTTGCAGAATAATTTTTTTGTCACGCTGACTTTATATTATAAAAGCGTACGTGCCAATCAAAGATTTTTTCGGGATTGGGATTACACGCTAATGGATTTAAATATGAGACAGTGACTACATAAATACAAAGCTAGTAGATATCCAAATTACAAATTCCCTGTAATAAAATAATCATTATCATAAAAATAACAGACCACAACATAGTCCGTTACCGCTCAAATCGTTGCATTGGCCGAACGTCAAACTTTCTCTTTTTCCAAAATTGTATATTTTAGTCAGTGTGTTAAGCAGAAAAGCTTCCTTCGATTACTTGTGAGTGACGATCGTGCAAGGATGGCGATTTTTACACATCACCAAAGTTTGTGATAAGGCATCAAAGATGCTCAGCTTCGTTATGCGGAGCGCTTCTTTTAACAAGTTATTGGCAATTCGCATTTGTACAATAAGCTAGCGTCCTAAAAATAGCTTTGTTGTCCAGAATCACGACAAAATGTATTCTTTATTGTTGGAGAGAATTCAACAATTTTTTTAAATATACCTATAAGTCGTATCTAGTGTCTTTTTGCTATTAGAGTTGGGATATAATTCATTGCATTCTCTGCGTATTGTCTATTCAATGAATCATGGAGTAGTGGATTTAGCAAGGCATCAGTGCTTGAGAACGCTCCATTTTAACTTTAATAATAATATATAAAAAATACTATTTTATTCAAATTATTTCACTACATTGAAAACCCCTGAATCCTGGCGTATTGAATTCGATGAAGAGCCTAGAATAGCCACGATTTGGATTGGATAAGGAACGCTTCTTGGAAGAGTATATTTAAACACAACTCGGAGCAGTCATACAACTCGTCTGTGCTTTTTAAAACATTCAACTTTTTTTCCGACGCATTAACTACTGTACAAAACATACTTAGAACATTGACTGACATCAATCATTTACGTCTAGCAACAGATGCGTTTCTTCCATTGTCTTATTGCCCATCTGAGGATCCGGATCGAAAGCAGCAATTAATTTATGACGTGGAAAAGAAGAAAGATTCGTCATTATAAAATTTAATTTACACGACGTTAAACTGTGAAATTGGACTCGGAACGAGTTTGTAAGTCCATAAAATCCAAAAACACGTCTTTGGGAGTGCCTGGTTAGTAGTTGCAATCTATACTACTACACAGGTTAAAAGTGTTATCGAGAAATATTAGCAAAGGTAAAAATTTTACTTAGATTTCTCTTTGAAGTTAGGACTTTTATAAAAAAAAAACTATGCCTAGAATATGCGTTATATAAAAAAATCTCTCAATCCGAAGACATACTGTTAAAAATGTGTTATTTTATATAGTGCTCCAGATTAATTAGCTTTAACTTATTTTATAATATATTATATTTATTCAATTTAGTATTTTCATTAATTATACAGTACATTGGATCGAATATAGAGTTATTCTTTAGTCTTCGATTCCGTTGATAGTCCGAATCCCGGTGCTTGCTAGGAAGCTGTATGTTTAAGAGATTAGCAATTATAATAGGAACGGCACGCGGACCGATGCGATCTGTAAATGTTACATTCCCCGGCGCCTGCTACGCCTGCATACGCTTGCCCTTCATACGTTACCATAGGATGATTATGAAGTATAGTATGTTCATTGAAGGGATGTAATCTAAAATTAAGTTATAGCTTGATTTTTATTCCATATATTTTATCTCATCCATCAGCTTATAATCTATATCGTTTTCAAATGACTTAAGCTCTAAAGTGTATTTCAATATATTTTTCTTCTATTGCATCCATCGTGAGATCCCTAAACTTTTCGATCAGGCGCTTTTCGTCGATAGTTTCAGCGTCTGAACACAACCATTGGTATCTTCAGATGGTATCGCACGACCACGATTGCGAACCTTGCACCGCCAGCTCCTTAAGCACCCACTTATGCTGCTCATTCCGCCGTTTAATATAAAATCCCCATTGATATAAATCGCCTCTTTCTGAAATTATCATAATAATGCATTCGCCGTAGCGGGATTCATTTTATCTACCAGTCGGACGCGGCTCAGCTTCTTAGTTATATTAAAGAATAAAAAATCACGCGCCATTCTTGGAGATCTTGCGGGTAATTCAATTTTATAAATTAACTTCACGTAACCCGTTCTTATGAGTTTTTTAATTTTGTTTTCGCAGAGAGCGCACCGGCGAAGACCTACAAGTTACTGAGTTGAGAAAAAAAATGGAAAAGCTCACATGTCGGCATTCTTACGTATGTCGATTAGTTTCAAATTGACTTGTCAACCACGCACGTTTACATTTTATAGCGAATCCTTTTCACTTGAAATATTTTGGGTGTTTCCCAATATGACAAAAGAAAATATTTAGCTTTTCATCTATCCATATTTTTCTGTTAGCATATAATAAATGTGTAATATATACAATAATATTACTATGACAATCAGATATTTTTCTCAAACACAAACGTGTTCATAAAGTAGTAAACATATATTAATCAATTTTACCCATGAGAAATATAATCTATTCATAATATTAATTGATTTATAAATAAGTATTTATAAAATGTATGCTTGAAATTTGCGTGAGAATACTAATGTTGTATGTATTAAATATCATATGTATAGTCATCTAAGAACAAATAAATCAAAATAATTATGGATTACATCAAACTGTTTTCCATTCATGTGGTTTTGGAAACTGGTGTATGTGTCATGCCATTTTAAATTCCATTTTAAAGTTTTTGGAATATGTCTCGTACCGTATGAAGTCTGGCATTACTGTGACTAGGGGTGGCAAATTACTCGACTTTTTCAATAGTCGAGTATTTCAAATTTTAATACCCAGGTATCCGGGTGTATTTTTGCTAATTTTAGGTACAAATATATCACCTTGGTGCAAACAGTATTAAATTTAAAAACAAATATATTGTTAATAAAATAATATGTTTAATATACTAATGAATTTAAGGTTTCTGCTTAAAATTTATTTTTTGGTATAAAATTACTTGCCAGAGAAAATATTATTTTATTAGAAATTGGTGTCGCATGGATTGATTTTAGAGAATATTAACATTTTTATTATTCAGCAGTTTGTGGTAAAATCCTCCCTGTTTTTTCTCCAAATTATTAGTATTTCTTGGTTTTTTCACCGACATAATTGAGTTGACTTCTATATATTCATCCAAGCGATTATATATTTTTTTTGGCAAACTGTTTTATTGCGCTTTTGTTTGAATATAATAAGAAATCGTTGACGATTCGGATAAACCTTATTTTGTAGAAGAGTGAAATTGCATTTTTGTATCGTCGCTCTTCTATACGTATTTTTTCCAGCAATTCAAGTGATATTAATATAACTTAAATTCTTATATTTATATACAAATATTTCTACTGAAAATAATATATTAGAATTATTTTCACTCATTTTTTTATCGCTAATTTAATTCGGTTCTGTGATAATTAAAATTTCTTCTTCAATATAAAAATAGTAAAAAAGTTGAAGAAATGAGACCAATCAACATGCTACCGTGTATAGAAAAAATAATAGAAGAAGTAGTAATCAAACAATTAAAGGAATTTATTACTTCTCAAAACATAATATGTGAACAACAGTCGGGATTCAGAGAAAAGCATTCCACTGAAACTGCATTACAAGTAGTGATAAATTATTGGCTGTTGGCTAAGGATACAAACAAAATCATTGGAGCAGTTTTCTTGGTTTCAAGAGAGCCTTCGAAACAATAGACAGAAAAATAATGTTAAAGAAATTGGAGAGTATAGGTATAAGTGATATAGTTTTAAGATGGTTTAATAATTACTTATATAAAAGAAAACAAAAAGTTAAAATAAATAATGTATATTCTGAAGAGAAATTAGTGTCTTATGGAGTACCACAAGGGTCTAAATTGGGACCATTGTTATTTGTTTTGTATATTAATGATATAGTTAATAATGTGAAAAAATCTAAAATTCATCTATTTGCGGATGACACATTAATGTATTGCATTGGTGATAACATTAAAGAAATTGTAAATAATTTAAATAATGAATTAAGTATATTAGAAATATGGTTAAAGAATAATGTACTTAAATTAAATGAGAATAAAACTAAATGTATGTTTATTAATTATAAAAATGTGTTAGATAATAGTACCAAAATAGTAATAAATAACTCTAGTATAGAAATAGTGGATAATATAAAATATTTAGGAGTAATTGTTGATACAAAATTAAATTTTAAAGAACATTGTAATTACATATTAAAAAAAATTAATAGAAAAATAGGTTTATTATCTATATTAAGAAATATATTAAGTATAAATACAAAAAAATAATTTACAATAGTATAATATTGCCCCATTTTAATTATTGTGCAACACTATTAAATATGTTAAATAAATTAGACAAACAAATGTTGCAAAAATTACAAAATATGGCAATGAGAGTAATTTTAAATAAAAATAGATTAACTAATTGTAAAAGTATGATTGATAGATTAGAATGGTTGAATGTTCAAGAAATATTGAGTATGAATGTTTTAGTATTTATATATAAGTTAGAAAATAATATGTTACCAGAATATTTTAATAAGTATTTAATAAGAAATAAAGATGTACATAAATATAATACTAGAAATAGAGAAAATTTAAAGATAATTAAGTATAAGAAAACGAGTACGGCTAGGGGAGTTATGTACGGAGGTTTTGATTTATATAATAGTCTTCCAAGAGAAATCCGAAACAGCAAAAATATAACGGGTTTCATAAATGGAATAAAAAAACACCTTCGTACATATAGAAATAAATTATAATATTAAGTCTTTATTATTGTATATTTTTATTTTTTCTTTCTGTTATGTATTTTTTATATATTTTTTATATATGTTTACTAAATTTGTTAGATGTAAAAATTAGCTATTAAGCTAAATAAATTAATAAAATAAATAAATAATTAAGTCTGCCCCAATCTCTTTCATTGATTAATTTTTGGGAAAGCTGAAAACTGTTTTACCATTTAACATTAAACACAATGTTTTTCCCTTTTGGTCTTCAACGTTATTCTGTCAGTAGATTTAAAAAAAATGTTTTTCTTGTTTCAGCCAATGCTTTTTTATATCTAGTAAATTGTGCAAACTTCAAATAAATCTCTTTATCAAAATAAAACGCATTATCTTCATTTTGCACGTAGTATCTGCAAATTCTTTAATGCACACCATAATATAAAAATAATTTTAATTTTACTTAAAAACACTTGATTATTATATTGTTTTACTACAAAGTGTTGATATATGTATATTACATACCTGGCCATTTAAACAGATTTTTTTCTTCAGCAAGATAAATTTATTATTGTGATTTATATTTTATATATAAATACTCGAAATAATTCGAGTAGTCGAGTACTCGAAAACATAGTAAAATTTACTCGGGTTGGCATCCCTAACTGTGACCTTACACTTTAATATATTGTTTTAATCACGGATTTACACAGATCTTTCGTAATAGTTTTAATTCTTAATAATTTATTAAGTCAACTGTGCAAAATCCTGATCTGGGAATGCTTTTCGACTTCGGAGTGGAAAGTATATTCTTTAGTAAAGACGACAGATTACAAAATCATTTTTTTAATCCCTTCGATGGAAAAGTCTTCGGGCTCAAATTTTTCTGAATCTTCATCAATGATTCTGCACCCTATCTTTAGGCGAAATAGTCAGTTATATTTTTTTTTAAATCAATTCTATCAATCAATGTTTTAGAAATAAGATTTAAAATTAAAATATAAGTAATTATTTATTAAAATATTTTTAATTATAAAGAAAAATGTGATAATAATTGGACTGCCCCAATTTGAATTGAAAGTCCTTGAAATATAATAAAGAAGAAAATTAGAGTGCACAAACTATCTTATGTATAAAATCGAAAAAGTGTGGTACAAAGAAATTGAAAATAAATTGATTTCATCCTTGATTAATTCTATGCCGTCGCGTGTTTTATCAGGGTTAAAAGCTAAAGGGGTACAACAAAATATAAATAAAAAAATATTAGTAATAATACAAGTTGTCTTTTTGAGTTTCATTTTTTAAAAATAGTTTTTGAATTTACTAATGAATTTCAATTTTTTCACTTAAGTATCTAAAAATGTTATCTAATCCTTTTTTATATTTTACATTCATTTTTAATTTTTTTTAATTTATATTTTTATGTGTAATACTTTAAAAAACCTTTAAAAAATATTAATTTATTTAAACTATAATACGTTTTTAGTTTCATATGAAACATGATAATTTTGAATGTGTCACTGGTTATAGACTTTTCATATTGCAATGAAAGATTTACATAAAATAAATCATCTAACTCTCAAATTATACATGTAGTATCTTTATCCTTGACTCATAATTGTATAAAATTTACCCTTACACCATTTCAGTTAAAAGAAAAGTATATTTAAAAGAACAACGCATTTTTATGTGTAACATTTAATTCTAATAAAATCAAAAGTAATACTTTATTTATGTAATTGCTTGTTACATACCTCAAAAAATGTGTATATTTAACTCCTTGATTTTTTAATATTAATTATTTCATATATGAATGTAAAGAAAGCCATAAATAAATATTTTTATTTGTATTATTTTTTTACAAGAACCTGTCAATTATAATTCCGATCGTTCACCACAGATTAGGTTAACTTAAAGTTTTTTAATCTCACAAAATAATATCGTGATGATTGATTCAAATAATATTAAAAAAAATATTTTTTTACTCTTCGAAAAACTATCTCTAGGGAGCTATGAGATTTATTACAAACTAATTGCTCTTTCTTGACAATTTAATTATACAGCAACCATCATTAAACGTGCACTAAAATATCTATAGATATGTATATACATAAATTTAAAATAGATTTCTACATAATGTTTTTTTATTAAAGTTTAGTTAGCTTTATAGCAATATCCATTATTACGTAAAACTCAAAAAAAAACATTTCTTCTTCTAATGAGATTTGTGTCTTGAATGATAAGATATGCTATTTCTTTGAAAAAAAAGTAAATTGTTTAACGTTGATTTTTAAATTTACTTGATATTAAATGTGAAATTAATTGAGTAAGACTAAGTTTGGATTATCATGGCAATCAAGTTTTTTTCCATGTTATAATATTTGGAAATAAAACGCAACTTATTTATATTTTATCTATATTTAATAAAAACCAAACCCCAACACCACGTCAGATTTTCTATTTGCATAGTACCAAAGGTTGTTATTAGCAATATTATCAACATGATGGCCATTACAAATGGTTACACGTAATGATAAAGGAGATCAGCGTGTTGTTCAGGGGCCCGGTCACGATCTTCGGTCGCCGGCGAAGAAACATCCGTCTCTATCCAGCTCTGCGGTTTCCACAAAGTAGCTGATCCTATATACAACATCCTCGCTTTTAACTCGCCCGTTAAATTATTGCCTATCTAGATGGAAAATCTTATCTGGATTATAACGATCTGGCTGATTTATCAGAGCTCAACAATTCGACCGCTCGCGCTTGCACGTTTAACGGAACAAGATGTCAATACCTCATTTTTATCTATTATATCACGTTAATATTTTTTATTATTGCATAAATAAAATATTAATAAACCGTTTTTTTTTCCAGCTGTCACCGTGCGATACCTCACAAAGCGATATATAGGAGAATACTGTTCGACAGGAGGTGAGTACTTATTTATTATCCACATTTATGTGCATAAATCCTTGTTGAACTTTAAAATATTTAAATTCAGTGCACATATAAAAATTACTTACGCATCATATTCTATAATAATTAAATATATAAATATTTGTTTCAAATCAGAAATGATATAAAAAGTTATAAAAAATAATGATACGTGACAAGAATCACGCTGTATCTAAAAATTTGACGTAATTTAAGTCAAACCTCATATTATTCAATTTTTATCTAAATATTATATAATACATTGGTCTTATTCCATGTTTAAATTATATTATAAAAACACGTAACAATTTGTCATTGTATGAAAATGCTCTGAATATAAAAGCTTTTGAAAGCTTTGACTTTCCCTCTCGGTTCGCACGAGCTCTCAGGCTGACAGATCGAATCTTTCCTGAAAGAAACTCTACGGCGAGAAAACACAGATGAGAGACCCCATGATAGATATTTAATAAGAGAGCAAATAGGTTGTGAGACCTTCTCACGAGATCGGAGCTTTTTATTGCCAGGCGTTGGTGTTGCACTGCCCCGGGGACACGCCATTGTCCGGACGCTCGCGAACCGGTAATGAGCGCCACTGCAAAAATTAGATTAAAAAATCTACCTTGGAAAGTAAAACGATATATATATATATATATATATATATATATATATATATATATATATATATATATATATATATATATATATATATATACACTACTCGATTATATATATAGACTGATCTCTGAATATATATTAACAAATAAAATACTCTTCTAAGCTTTCACAGTAATTATTCATATATAACAGCGTTTCCCAACATTGTTTTTTGTAGTACATCACGCTTAATTGTACCACTTCGTAAAAATTATTGTATTTCGAGATATTTGTTATTCTATTTGCATTATATATTTTATAAGGTGACTATATTTCCCAGAATTCAATTTATATAGGTTTAAAAAAATTACCAAAGGTTTTATTTTTTCTGATAACAATGTGACATTTGAACTTTACATATCACAATGTTTTTTTTAAATTAAAAGTGCCGAAGCTCATTTCTTGTTGAAATTCTAAACCAGGACATTTAAAGAAGTATTATATTTTTTTTAACAACTAATTTTTATTAAAAAAAATTACATAGAATTAAATTTAATTATTCGTATAAAAAAAATAAAATGCACCGCAGGCAATTTTTTCCAAAAATTACCGATATAAATAGAAAATATATGTTCTATATAAAATTAATTAAACACGGTAAATGTAAAAATTCTTCTGATAAAAATGAGACAATTTACACTTTCATTTTTACAAATTTACAGCAGCGCCGCAGGCGAAATTTTTGTTTTAAATATAATAATATTAATGAAATTGTATTTAAAAATATTTTTATTACCGAAATTTTCTATTTATTATCGAAAATAATAGTTATGAAAGTGTTGCTTAAGATTATAATACATTATTATCAAGTTATAAGTTTAATTTTTAAACAAATTTTACGACAATATAAACACAATTATATAAACAAAGTAAATTTTATGAGATCCTTGTGCTTGTTTCGAAGAACATAATTTTTTGAAATTTGGTTCAAAAGATGTGAGATATACCCTTAAAACTACACCTGCGTCAAATTTGTTTCGATACTTATTTTTTAAAAAAACATATAAAGAAAAAGCTCTTTCTAATAATTCCGTACTAGTGAACGGCAATAAGAATTTGAGAACTTTTTCAGAAAGTTCTTCATATTCTTTATCGATGTTTAACCAAAAATTAATTAAATTGTTTCGTTCGAATATTACTTCTTCGAATGTCACTTGATAAGTCTATTAAATTTTCTTTATCTTTTATTGATAACGATGAAGCTTTTTCTAAATTTTCTACATAGAAGTGGTTTGAAATCCAATTATTATCTTTGTTTTCTGGTTTTGGAGAATACTTCATGAAAGACGATTTTAATCCTGTTAAATGAACTATTATATGTTTTCGTAAATCTTGAGACAAGCTAACCTTATTTTCAAACAAAAAAGTATCTATGGTTTCAAATACTTCCGGTTGATTGTTTTCGATACACTGTTTCCAAAAATCAAATTTTTTATACATACTTTCAATTTTATCATTAACACTAAAGATCGTCATTGAGCTTTTCTGAAAAATTACATTTAGGAAAAATACAATAGTTTAAATGATATTTTTATGGCTGATTTTTTTTTACTTTTTATGTCCGTCATTACTGATTATTTTTCGCGTACCACCGGTAGTATGCGTTCCACAGGTTGGGAACCGCTGATATATAGTATACACTGATTCAAATTTAACTTTGTTGTCAATCGGTTTATTAGGATTCATAGATAAATTTTAAATTGTATATTTGTTATTTTAAGAAATAGTTTTCTTACGAGGTAGAGAAAATGTAATTATTAATATCGGCATCATTGGCCAGTTGAAATGGCCACGTAAGTTTCCCTGCAGCCAAATGAATAGATCGATGGTCAACAATAACGTCTTCCTGCGTTTCTATTCCCAAGCTCTCAGAGGAGAGGAGAGAACTCCGGGCGCCGAGATTTGTTCTACGATTAGGTCGTGACACCGATGTAATTTTTCAAGCGCACTCCAAAGGCACCGGCCGTGATTAATACACATTGCGATACCCCTGCCACGATGACATGTCGCTCGTGACGAATACCGAACAAGAAATGATTGTGACCAAAGATTGGCCGATGCTTAAACATTTCTTAACTATTGTACGAAAAAAACACAAAATATCTCATTCAGACCTCTTGAGAGGAGAGGGGAAAGGAGACAAATTCCGATAAAAATAAAAACTAATTTGAGCTAAACTACAGTTGTTTGTGATCTACCTATATACTGATGTATTATATTTCAGGTATAAGTTCCCTTAGCCCTTTTTATACATATTATATAATAAATAAAAGGAGTGGAACATTGCCTTCAAAATCACCCACTTTTTAGGTAGTAAACATTGTTATTCAAAGGGACAGATTATAGTTTTTGCCGCGGCTCCGTCTGTGCTAAATTTGTTTGAAATATTGGGCGTAAAAATCTTTATTAATTAGCTAAAAAAATTATTATTGCTTATTATTTTATTTTATTTTTCTATCTACTTATCAGACACCCCTCGCACAATACATTACTTATTATCGCACACTTTCTACGAGGGAGAAAAAGTTGCACCGAGACTAGCCCAGGGCTGCCGGCTAACTAGCTGGACAGCACAATGTGCACGTGAAATACGACGGGCTAGGCAATAATAATGCCCAGATTAATAATAATAAGTCGAACGGAAAACACCCGAGAAAGAGAGAGAGACGATCGTATCGCACCGGCGCGAGCTTTGCAGATAGGACGCCGTTGGCGAGCTTAAAAGCTCCAATAGACGAATCAATGTAGCGAAATGGGGCGTTGTAAAAATTTATTGCGCTCGATTCCCGACGCGCGTTGATCTCATGTGTAGATATTCTGCCAGAACACACGATGTGCAGCCGCCAATGATTAACAAATCTGGTTAATTATATGCTTAGAAATACTATACTACAGTAACTCTTAAGTTTCATTAAAGAAACTTTACAATAATAAATAATTTTTTTTGTCTGCCTGATTTAGTTGCTTAGCTCGAGATGTAATTTAAAATCGACATTGAGATGAGCATTCATTTTGGTTATTATTAAGCCACTGTTCTTGTAACTTAAGAAATTGGGAATTGAAGCTGCTTGGAGCCAAAAACCCACATGCTTAGTTTCTATCCCTTACAGATCTTATAAATCCAAATACATCAGAAGAACATTAGGTATAGTATTCTTGAATAATTAATATAAGATCTAGTAATCTTTTTGAATTCAAAAAAATTAAAAACATAATGAGATAACTACTGTTTTTTTTCATTGTTTAATTTTCTTATAATATGAACGTGATGCAACTGGCATCATATCTTTAATAATAAAAATATTTCATGAACTTATATATTAATTGGTGAAATATTAAAAAATTAACGTTTCGAAAATTTTTTTTTCTTATTAAGACCTTCATGAAATAAATTCATACTATAATAGTTATTTAAATAATTTGAATGCCACATTTTAATAATTTAATTGCTTTATATTTTATAATACATGGTTTCCCAAACTATGTACCGCGGAACACCAAAATAGGTGTCTCTCGGAGCCTAAATAGATATTTTACAAAAATTTGGAATAAATTTAAAAAAATTGTTAGTCTTGCTAATACATAAAAATTGTTCATAAATCTGATAAAAAAGCTTGAAAATAAGTGTTAAATATTCAACATTGATAGTGTATAAATTCTGGAGGGAATAGTTTTAGAAGTCGATGCTATTTTTTTTACTTTAAAATTTGATCAAATTTTAAAAATATTTTTCGTTAATTATTCACACGATATTAGTGCTTGTTATGCGAATTTTATAAATATAATAAAATATTTTATTTTATTTTAATAAAAAATTCTTCAAACGTCGTAACTATACTTCAAAGTAACTAAATAACATCAATGAAACGTGTTGTAAAAAGTATATACAAAACTTCAAAATAAATTTTAAGAATACTGTTTGCTTAAAATCGGTTTCAAGTTTTATGTAAAAAAATATTTTTCTTGCAGATCAACTATATTGATCTATAGCATCCAGAGATAATCGTGATTATAAATATCGGGTTATGATTAAAGAGTTTGATGTATTCGAAATGTCTGGTGAAAAGACAGCAAAATTTATTACAATTTAGGGATGACTTGTATTTAATTAAATGCTATTATAGTTAAAAACGTATTTCAATGCTGTTTAAAATATTATTTTAATAAATAGATCATTTTTAGATGTAGTTATTGTATTTTCATTTGATTATTACGTGGATTTCAAGGAAAATATAACATATATTATTTACTGACAGTTTGTTCAATATTTCGACAGTGATTGTCCTGCCATGATCACAAAACTTTGATTTCTTAAAATTTGTGATCATTACTGCCAAAATAAAAATCAGTAAGGCTTTCAAAAAATATGCATAAAAACATATTCAATATATATCTGTATATTTATAGAATCAATTCTAACTATAAAATGTCTTTAAATATATCCTAATTTGTTCTTAAATAAACCTCTAAGAAAAAAATTTGCAATAGAGCGTTTTATAAAAAAATTTATCGGAAAAGTATTTCATTCATATTATTGCTTTATAAATTTAGTATATTATAGAATTGATTTTTCTCCTACAGATGAAAGCATTATAGTTCAGTCCTTGTCTCGGATTCAGTCCAGTGAATATGCATTAAAAATATGTAATTTAATGTAATATAAAAAATGAGTTAGTTAGTTGCTTAGACCAAGTTTCAAGAAAAAAAAAAGATTAACGGCCAATGAGCGCGCGGTCTGAATCGGCATTCAACTTTACCGCTTAATAAATGTTTGAACGACTCTTGCCTTTGATTTTTCTGCCCTCGGAAGCTACGTTTCGTTACCAATACCTAAATAGGCGAAGGAGTAAATAAATAATACATTATTTCTATCGAATAAAAACAGCTGTAATTAGTATATGCTTTTTGGTAAATTAAAATATATATTTGATCTAATACTGTCATATTTACATTAGCAATTATTTTTTAGAAATATCAGCAGATACAATATATAAACAATTATTTTGTTACAAAATTTTTTACCCATAACAATACAAAATTATTTAATAAGAATAATTTTTTAATTGAAAGACATCTGACGTATAATTACGAAAATGCATTACTTTAAATGAAAGCAAAATGTTACTTTTACAAACCTTTCTCAAAAGAAAGGTTTACATTATTACGTAATATTGTATCTGATGTCTTACCCTAAAATTACTTACCATTATTTTATTTTATTAATATTTATTGCATGTTAGAATTTAATAATAATATTTTGACAATCATTATCAAATTTGTATTATAGTTACCACAAAATTATGAATTTGGTATTATTTTGCTATTATTAAAAGCAAACAAAATCTCTTATCTAGTTTACGATTTTTTACACTTTTCTTACCTTAAATCAATTACTAAGAATTAGATTAATTTAACTACTCAAACATATTTAATAACTATTTGTATCTTAAAATGCTTTTTATATAAATTTAACCCATTTTAAATTTTTTATATATCGTTACAGGTGTTCATAATTTAATTATTTATTACAGTGATTATTTCGAGTTTAAAGAATGTTAAAATTTATAGCTATGTATTTAATTATGTTTCGCTTTTATCTCTAGTTTATAAATCCTCTTCTTTGCTGAAGGCATCTGACTTATGATAGGAATTTGTTTATGATCTCGAAAATCGTCGGTAACGTTTACTTTCCCATTCCATAAGCTGTGATGTATTTTCTAGTTTAGAAATGTGTAAAGTCAAGTGTTTTATATTTAGTTCGAGATAACCATCTTGACGCGCAGCACAAAGTTATATTCATGTTTTTTCGTAAATATTTTCCACGATTAATATTAACATCTGACAAGTTGTTTTCACTACTATTACATGCACTCGAGAAGGGTTAAATCCAATGCGCATGTTTGATGCAAACTTTTCGACGCAAACAACTGACAGAAACGGGTCGTTTACACTCAAACACGCTGACAAATAGACTGAAGCAACACGTGGAAAGTCTGCTAAGGCTTTCGACACTTCACCAACACTTCCTTACACGTCGGACAGTTCTAATTCTAGCATCTGTGCTACATGGCTTTTACTTTCCTCGATGCCCATCGACACCGTGATCCACTGGTGCGTTCCAAAGTGCGCATTTCTGGCATATTTCCAGACAATGCCTAGTGTGTCGAAATGACGTTTTAATCTTCACCGTTGTCACTTTCATCCGATGACAAATGGCCCTTGTAGTGCGAAGGTGATCACTGCCGGAAAGCTCTTTTCGAAATTTATGATCGAAAACTACAAGCACCTGTCGTTAATTAACCGCATCAGTTGCCAGACACTGCGATCGAAAGTTTACACTTCCGCGATTTGAGATTCTGGTTAGAGATAGTGATTTTTTATTGAGACTATGATATCTCAACCATTTCAAAGAGTAGCATTGATCAATTGTCTATAGAAGCGATTAAAGAAATATAATAATTAATTAATGATATTATGTTGATGCTAACAAGTTGCTTGCAGAATATATTTCTAAAGCTTAATAAAATAATATATAAAGATGTATATAAAAAACTAACTACAATTTTAAATATATATTAAAGACACACTTAACTGCTATTGTCAATCTTTAACTTCGGACAATTATATAATTAGGTTAATTTTAATCCATAAAAGGTATATATCTAATATACCTTGAATATTCAACTTTAATTTTAAACAAAGATATTACTTGCTTTTCACGTAACATAAAACGTACTTAAACTTTATATTCTACACCTCAACATCGGCAAAGCGTTTGAAGAAAAGCTTCCGCGTGCTTGAATGCATCTGAACAGTGAACACTGAAAAAAAATCTGCGGTACACAATGCATGTTCCAAAGCCGCGATCCGTTTTTCATCCCGTGTTTCTATTCTACCTGTTCATATAATATTAAATACAGATATAATATTTGCATGCACTTTGACTTTACACGTACGAAGCACTACTACCTGTGGCTAGAGTCGTGACTCTACTTTTTTTATCCGACTTTAATAAAAATCTGCACAACCGGGAACGGTTTCTATAAAAAGACAAACCCTCCCAGAAAAGCAATACAATAGCCACGGTCTATTGTGAATATGTAATATCACACACAAGTAGTATATATAACATAATAAATCTCTAGCATCTTGCTTTTCGCAACGTTTCTCCGATCGTTCCCTTTGATACGAACTCCAATCTCAATCTAGAAACGGTTATGTAACAATTCTGTTTTGTCTCGTTAATTTTGCCATCGAGAATATTGTTCTTATTATGATATTATATAATTAGGAAAAACTACTTTTCTTGTGAACGTTCAGCGCAGACACAATGCTTGTGACAAGTATTAAATCTGATATAATATTCACGCGTATTATCTTAGAAATGGATCTGTTGCGTTGTTGGTGAACAAAAAACTATAATAAACACTGCGTTATAAATGGATATTATATAATAATAATTAGTTGAAATTATGGGCTCATATTTCATATGAATTCGGATTGTTTTTAACTGATTAGGTTTCCCATATTTTCCAAATATCGAGATAGATTAACTAAATACACATTAGATAAGTTTTTGTATATAATTTGCAATTGTAAAATAGGGTACTAGATATTATAAAAACCTTTATATTTGATTGTCTAAATTAAAATATTATTAATGTTAGATAGAAACCTACTACGTTCGTATAATTTCCTGATGCATTTAATGTTACTTTAAATTAAAAAGGTCTAATAATTTATATTTAAAAAGTCTAAGCACCACTGGCTAGTCATGAATTTGTGTATTGAAACGTGATCAGCGTCTGACCGTGACATCCATTTGTGCGGCAGATCATTGATCGATCTTTTATCTGCTCGTAACAAAGCTTAATGGTGTCCATCATCGGTGTTCAAGTGCTCAGCTACCGACGTTTCTTTTCGTTGCAACATGTACGATCACTTTCTTTCTCTTATCTAGTCCAATAAATTAATCATGTCGGTAAATGAAACACGGTTCGTTTAAAAAAACAATAACTTATGCGTGTATTTGTTCATTGTACGATTACGCCCACCGTCGTCGTGTCCATCAATTTATAATCATGTACAATACCATCATCGTTGTATATAATAATATATAATTTAGAACATTTTTATGTCTGCCTTAAAATAATAGTAATGAGTATACAACATTCAGATTTTGCAAAAAAAATAACCATAGATTCATTTTTCTTCTTCACAATGCGTCTGACATTGACCTTCCTCTTTTAGACATCCCTCTACGTTTCCAATTACAACTATCTGATCTAAATTTTCTTTTCCTCTCGTGGCATTGTATCTAAAGAACTACATATTCGACAGTTTGTCCTCGATGTGAAGCTCTTCATTGATTGACAGATTGATCGTCTTTGTAATACAAAATATTTGGGTCATTATTATTCAATACGACAATTCGAACTCATCGATTCTTCTTTTTTTTTAAAAAAGCGAAATAATATGTAGTATGCACTTCAATGTATAATAATAATCTCTGATGGCTTTTCCATATTACTTTAGGAGATGACAAAAGTTAGATAATTTATCATCTCAAGATCCAAAGAGAATTAGTATTTTTCAAGAGGTGCATGTACAATGATTTTTCGTCCTCGATATTCGCACACGCGACAGGGGCGTATCCTCCCGATCTTGACCTGTATCCGATTCGACGGTGATTTATCGTTTCACATTTCGAATGTCGTCTCCGTGACCCGCGCCAGCGAAAGAAGAACGCCAGAAAGAACGAAAGAAAGCCGAGTCCCATTGTCCGAGCAGGAGAGTCGTGACTTCCGCGGCACACACGATATCATAACCGAGGACCGACCTCCACGTGGGGTGGATTAATTAAACGGTCGTGATCCCTCCATAACGGTCATCGTCTAAGTCATCTCGAATCATTTATCGACGTGTCCGATCTGCGGTAGATCCGGCGGGATCGATATCACTCCCCGGACTGTGAAAACTCCCATCGATCATTCATCATACATACAACAGGAACTCAATCATTGACAAAACCAGTTTAAAATATCGTCGTATAATTTGTTAATCATTTGAGAATAGGGTGATTGCTTTAGCTGGATCAAATCAAACTTTTCTTGCTTTTCTCAGTCAATTCAGCGTAGTCCGCTTAAAACGAGTTCGGCTGAACTCTCATTATTCCAAGCTAGATTACTCTTTATAGATTTTAAATCGATACAACCTGCAACGTCGTCATTTTATCAAATACACAATCCAAGCTTCGTTTGCTGAGCTATTTAGCACCGACTATTGTATTTGTTCAAGTGCTTTGTAACTGCTAATATACACATACACATACAATCCATCAGTGCACATCGGCGACAGGTGCAAAAACAACCATAATTTATGTACAATGAAGAGATTCTCATATATTACGCTATTAAGCCAAAAACATCGGCAGGACAATAGACCCTTTTGTCTTTTATAGATCATATTAAAAAACAAAAGCTTCACGTGTATGACAATTGAAGAAAGTAATCTTTTTTGTAAAAAAAAAACACTTCTCTTGCCAAACGAGCATGATTCAGTCATAAATATCAAAAAGTTTATTTAATCAGTACTGTTTCAAAATCTGGCAAACGCAACGCTCAGACGATTAATTGGTTGTGGCACTAAAAGTGTGCGAGCCCTTAATCTCTCTCAGTTGGGGCCATGTGTATAAATGGCTGATACACTAGCCCAATTATTACTCCAGATAACACGTCAAGACTTTAACTGAGCTTTTCAACATAGACTCGCTGAATTTGTACAAATTCAAATTCAAGAAGAAGCCCAGTGTCTAGTTCGAGGCGCTCGTGAATTTTAATTAAACACCACCATCAAAGTGTACGCAAAGTGTAGAATACAAGACATTAAGCGTGATTCTCCAGACCACAGTAGGTAGATGATTTCCCAAATGTCTTCTATACTGTGGATTATTTAATTATGTTCCCAAAATTTTCGGAAAAGGTCTTCTCTTTCATTAATCCAAGGTGACTAGACGTCTTACTCAAACATTGTCTTTCTTTGTCCTCGAACAAAAATGTATGAGGTGACCTTTTCTTAGCTTTCACGGTATCCCTAAATTTAAAAAAATTCTCTTCCTTTGATATATACAAAATCTAGTCAGCTTAATTAATCCAAATTTCAGATAGGACACTGACAACGAACAAGAGACCAAAAAGAGTTGATTCTTACAATCGCAAAGCTATTCGACTCTTCCTCATTCGATGATAACACCTGCATGTTTATGGTATACCAATATATGTGTACAACAAACCGTATATCAAACTAATATTTTTACGTCTTACTAGCCATATAAATTGCACCACTGGGCTACTGCGGAATCGATATAACGGTTATTCTATTGAAAATCTTTCAACACGTTAATTCTTTTATTGCCATTTGCGCAATTAAATTCGCTAAAGAATGTGTACTTAATAAATCTTTTTTAGGCCTTTAAATACGTACAAGGATCTAATGTTGACAAAAGCCCGTTTTCTTTCTCTAAAATATTTTTTTTTTTCAATAGATTTTATTTAGTAAGAATCTAACTACATTTAGCCTTTTATATTTTAAATAAAAAATAACGAAGGAACATATATAAACATAAACATGCTTTTATACAAAGTTATAAATATAATTATAATAAAACACAATATATTTTTAGGTTTGGTGACCCTTAGGGGTGTGACTCGCAGCCAGTAAGACGCATGTGGATTAATAATATTACTATGGTGGGCGAATATCGTTTTTTTTTTTTTCGAGCAATGGTATAAAATCTGGCGCAGGGATGATGTCCGTGGAAGATCCTCATGGGTCTTGTAGATGGCAGTAGTAGTGTCTTGGTACAAGTTCCTAGGCGCGTCTGGATGTCTTCGTTGGAGACCAGCCTTTTGTATTCAGAGCTGCAAATCTTGCTTACGAATCACAATCATGCAGCGATCATCCAGCTAATCGTTGCATCTGCTTTTTAGAACAACGAAATATTAGAAAGTGACATTTGCTTGATGGACATCTCCGAGGTCGAATTGAACAACGGGAATGTTGTAGCATTGCGGTGTTTTTTGTCTTCCGGTGTAACAAATAAATATGCATTCAATGCACCGAAGAATCCTTGCATGTTATTTATCGAAAACCCTATTTTTCTAGTCGTAACGAGGGCCTTTGTATGATCCCACTATTGTCTAGTTTATCCTTATTGATGAATAATCATTTTTGGTCACAGATTCAAGAATAGTATGACCCACAATATCAGTAGAAATCCTGTAAAATAAGTTACTTATATCAACTTGTATGTATGTATATATTTTACGTATATTTTTATAGTGAATAAATCATCCAAATGTTCTTAAATTGCCTTTTTACTGTTGTGGTTTAAAATAAAATATTAGAGTTTTAAAATGTATTTTTCAAGGTCTATCGCTTCATTGCACAACCACTTCGTAGTCTTCCGATTTCCGCATTTCGCTCTTTCGCCAATCCGTTTCGACGTGAAGAAAATATTAATAATAATCGGACGTATGACGTTCCGTGGAAATATTTAGACGCAATTACAACCCTCTAATTTATGGTTGTTATACCGCCGCGACCATAATTTTCCATTCGCCATGTGACGTGAATTTATTGTGGAAATTCCGATTTACCAGTATACACGCGCTGCTAATGACATCGTCGCTTCCGATCAAGACCACTTTCGAACACTTTTTAACCATATATTTCATTTAAATAGATTACGTAGACTGAACTTTATTTGTGTTTTTTTTTTCAGACATGCTGTACCGACACAACATCACGTTCGACAACGTAGTGTCCGAAATTGAAATATTAGACACGTCCAAATGCACGGTAAGAATGATTAATTTACTTATGTTTTTATACACCTACTAAAAAATAGTCGATTGATTAATTACCGCTCGTGAATCTTATCAGCGATGAATTAATACGGTTAGATGAGTTAATTATCCCATGGAGGTGGTTATAAATCGATTTGTGCACACATAATAAACATGCCATATTAAAATGTTATCTATAATATTAAATAATGTTACGATGAGTGTGTATTTTTCACTTAACTTATATGTTCACTAGTGAAAACATAATTTTACTAACTGTTACAGCGTTCACATCTATTAATTAAAAACCAACAATTACGTTGCTTTTTTTAGACGTTTCTTAGAGCAGCATATAACTAGCAGAAAAATACCAAATAAAATCCACTTCCTTTTTTTTAGAACCGTGAATTTTATTTGTTGAAAAACTATATTAGAAAGTTTCGAACACACATACTACATTTTATTGTGATTTGACAATAGATACATGGAGTTAAATTGCAAAATATTGTGCAATAGTTGTGATTGCGGTGATCGGCAAACGATTTGTTCGTAATCTGATCTTGTAATGTTGAGTGAATACTATGAATATCCAAATATTTTTTTACAGAATATAAAAGCATATTGTACTTATTATCATGAAGTATTCAGGAAGAGGTTTATAGCATGGTTTTTAAAGCTCTGTATTCATACATTTTTTTCCGAATCTATGAGTGTCTATCGGAAGCTATAGCACCACGATTATAGAAACACATTGTCAAAGATTACCATAAACGCGCACTGCATTCAGAAAGGGCATATCGTATACCTCACGCGCTGTGGTTGTTGATTTATAGTGTAAGGTCAGAGCGCGGTCTGTCAGGGGCTATTGTTCCGAGGGCACGTGGTTCGGTTACCTCAGCGGCCTATAAAGATCGGCTTCGAGCTTTTGTAATAATAACTACGTTACTTATTGCAATATTGTGTGTATGTGCTGCTTGCGGTTTCTGGGAATAGCCGAAGAATGCAAGACCGGCAATCAATTGTGTGATATCGCCGGAGACGTATCATTTCGGAGGTAAATCAATTGGCCGGTCTGGAGCTACCAGAATCGAGGGTAGCGAAAGACAGAAATGGAAGCTCTACTGCGGCTTTTAAAGTAGATAAATTTGTGATATCCTCAAAAAAACAAACATCTTCTGAGTCATATTTTTCAGTGAAGTTGTATTTTCCCTAGTAATGTCCAAATACATTTTTTCCCAGTTACCCAAAAATAACGAGACTTTCCTTACAACTTTTTTTCAATATTTTTACACCAAATTTTGATCGCCTTCAAAGTTCTCTCCATTGACCAATATGTATTTCTCGAAACTTTTTTTCCGTTGCTCAAAACAGTTGTGGAATTCACATAATGGAATGTATTTTACCCCCTCCAGCGATTTTTATTTTACCTCGCAAATTTTAACTTCATTTAAAGTCACAAGGGGCCAGGTCAGATGAATAAGGTGAATGAATAATCGTTGGCATTCCATTTTTGCTCAAAAACTGCCTCATAGACAACGTGGTATTAGCCGATGTGTCATGATGGAAGAACCAGTTCCATGTGTGCCAAAAATCCACACTTTTTTTTCTGATGCTATCTCTCAACCTTTTCAATAACTCCATGTAGAAGGCCATGATCTTCACTGACGAGGGTGTTGATTTTTTCAATATCGTTAGCCCTTAAAGTTAATGGTTGCTTAGAACGAAGTTGGTCTTCAATTATCATTTTGCTCCTTTTAAACCCCAAAAACCAGTCGTATTCCCGAGCTTTACTCAAAGCATCATCTTTGTAGCTTTACTCAAAGCTGTATGAAGCATTATAAGAGTTTCCGCAGCTGTTTTCCCCAACATAAAAAAAAAATTACCGCCGCGCATTAGTATCGAGCGTCAGCCATCTCACGTTTTCGCCACTTGGGTAAAAGTTATTCTGGTAAAAAATTGTTACGTACAAATGGGTGCTCTCACGGCAACGGACTCATGCTGGTTTCTTCTACAATACTTCACCACGCAGAATACGTTAGCCAAACGTCCCTGTCCTCCACAGCCCGAGTCTCGTTACTTTTGGATCCATCCTCATATATATTTTTAATAGCAAAAATTCAATTTATTTTATTCAAGTTATATTCTGCTCTAAAATGTCTATGAAATTCGATTTAATAGTTGCGAAACGTTCATGTTCTGTTCAAACCTAAACCTAGCTCACAGGGGAAAATAAGCAGGAGGATAGACGTGACATCTCGCATATTGTATATTCAAACCATTTCTGATATAAGAGTGTTAGTTAAAGTATATTCAAACCGAATTTCGGTCAATAGGAGGGCGCAAATACAATTATCACTTCTCAGAAGTCCAAAATTTACGTCAAAAGCAATAAAATCGTGTCGGCGCCGTTGCAGTGGAAACGAGACGAATCGATTTTATTGTTTTTAAAGTGAATTCTAAACCTTGAATTGTTCAGGAAAATGCATGTCATTTAATAGAATCAAAATATTAAAAAATAAAACGACTTTTGCCCCCCTCTGAAAAAGTTGAAATGACGACCCTGTAAGTTTGATATTTAAACAATTATGATATTTCATCACTAAAATGTTGTTATCAGAATAGAATAATCTCAGCAATGAAAACAACTACATTTAGTACATTTCGTGCACACAACAGATGCACATTCCTTTATTCATAAAAATAGCTCAGAGCAAATATTTTGCTAGCGTTATCACGACCGTATATTAATGATAAGAAAATTGCACTACAATATTGGAACAATGCGCAAATATGCAAATTAAACAAAGCGACCTGCGATCGAAATCACTGTGAAAGCAGCTATTTTCGTGTCACGGTGGCACCGAACGCAAATAATTAGCCGCAAAACTGACAGATTAACGAAAGCTCGTGTTGAAATGCATCTGTCGCAAGATTATGGACGTTTGAAAGCGATGTAGGTCACCGAGATGACCGCCGAATGATCGATCATCCGTTAAAGTAGTATAGTTTAAAATCAAACCCTGAAGGTGAATGCGCAATATCGCGGCACCTGCAACAGATACGTCATTTGAGAGAGGGCAGGTAGGGACATTTGCTCCCCCCTTTGTATTCGGCCATACAAATATGGTTATTCCTCAAATAAAATCTGAAAATATAGTCTTGAATCTATCCCGAAAATATTTTTTTAAATATAGCATTTCAGTATAATTATGTCAAAACACGTTTTCACTGGTAGGTATATAGTTTTACCAGCGAAAATATAATTTATAATGCTATTTTGTTAAAATTTTGGTAATTCCATGATGTTATTTCAATAAAAATTTAATTTATACAGATATTTGTTAATAGTTTACAACCGCTACAATTTTTAAAACAAGTAGTGATTCAAATCCCGTAAATTCACAGCTGCATACAGAGCAGGTAGTGAGAGCAGTATATTGAAAAAAGTTTTATCTGAGCTTAATTTTTTTTTTATATATGTTACAATGTGTATTATCAGTGAAAATATATATTCACTGTCATTTTAGTGAAATTATATCGGAATACATTTTCACCGGATACATTTATTATATATATTATAAACCGTCAGCAATATTTTGTGAACCGTCCAATGTTTTATCGACGATAAAACATTGGACGGTTCACAAAATATTGCTGACGGTTTTGCGCAATATTTTCGTTCTGTTTTCGAGGAATATTTTTCGCCTTCTGCTCAGTCGCTTCCTTCTTCATGTTCTTGGTCTTCAGTACTGACCATCAGAGAAACTGAGCACTCAGATCTTAAATACGGATTTAATAAATTAAAGACAGGGCGTTCTTCTGGACCTGATTTAATTCCCGATTTTATTTTGAAGGGTTGCGAAGTAAGTCTCGCTGCTCCTCTAAAATGTATTTATGATCTGATTCTCAAAACATCATCATTTCCTGATCTATGGAAATGCACAAAAGTCACCCCTATTCATAAAAAGGGTGACAAATTATATATAAAGAATTATAGACCAGTAGCAGTGTTGTCAGCTCCTGCTAAATTATTTGAAATAATTATTCATAAATATCTTTACAATCACTTTCAGCAAGTTTTATTAGACCAACACCACGGGTTTCGTTCTGCCCGTTCCACTGTTACTAATCTTCTGTCGTTCACCAAAACGGTGACAACTTCTCTCGATGCCGGAATTCAAGTAGACGTCGTGTATACAGATTTTGAGAAAGCCTTTGACAAAGTTTGTCATACGTTATTATTAAAAAAATTGTCGAACCTCGGTTGCTCAGATAATTTAACTCGGTTATTTTCGAGTTATTTAAGCAATCGTAGACAGTTTGTAACCTATGGTGGCCGATTGTCAAAGGAATATTTTACCCCTTCGGGGGTTCCTCAAGGATCCAATCTGGGACCTCTGCTTTTTGTGTTATTTATTAATGACATAAATACAGCAATTAAAAATTCAAGTTTTCTTCTGTACGCAGATGATTTAAAATTATATAAATGCTTTCGATCTGTTGCGGACTCCTTCTCTCTACAAAGTGATTTAGACTCTCTGTGGAGATGGGCTTCCGTTAACCGTCTGCCCTTTAGTGTCGGAAAGTGCCATACTGTGTCATTTTCTCGATCCCGTTCGCCATCAGCTGATTTCTACCATCTCGGTGGTAACATTTTGACTAGAGAAACTTCCATTAAAGATCTCGGAATCACTTTCGAGAGCAAATGGAGGTTCTCTCTACACATACACGACGTCTGTGATAAATCTTCCAAGATGCTCGGCTTTGTTATGAGGAATGCCTTTCACTTTGACGATCCGTCAGTTATTCGCATCCTCTATGACACCTTAGTTCGTAGCATTCTTGAATCGGGATCTATAATTTGGAATCCCCGAATAGCCAAATATTCCCTTTTAGTAGAAAAAATTCAAAAAAGGTATTTAAGATACCTTTACAAAAGGACATTTGGTTATTATCCGTTCTTATATCCCAGCGCCTTTCTTTTAGGTGCGTTGGGATATGATTCGCTGAATTCTCGCAGAAAGCTGTATGTCGCTAAGCATTTTTTCAAACTACTAAAAGGTGCTGTCGACAATCCAGCTATTCTCGAGGAATTCCAGTTTTGGGTTCCGGAACATTTTCGAGAATCACGATCGAGACCTCTTTTGATGACAGTTAGGGCTAGGACATCCGCACTTGCCGACTCGCCTATGGCTGTGGCCATACGGCTCCTTAATACGCTTGCATTACATATTGACCTGTTTAATGTTGGCTACAAGGAGCTGATCCAGTTTGTCTCATTTAATTTTGATATTTTATAATTTTTTGTTATGTTTATTATTTTTAAGTATTGTTCTATTTATGTATATATACGTTTTTTTTTTTTGTTTTATAAATTTAAAATTTGTTTTCGACCATCGTGGCGCATTGGGGTAACCTGTTAGGCCACGATGGTCTTAATTTAATCTAAAAAATAAAATCTACTAATAAAAATATAATTTCACTGACAGATGCTAGTGAAATTATACACTACTTTAAAACATGGGGGGTAAAAGTGACGTAGGTGCTGGTTAAATATTTTACGCTACCAGTGAATTTTGTTTTAAAAAAATAATTGGTGGGCGACACATCACCTGTTGAGGCCAAAATTTCACCCGTACAATATATAAATTCAGTTCCACTGATATTGAAATTATAAAGCAATTATTTGCTACATTTCAACTGGCCTAGTTAGTAAAATTATATTTATACTAGTAAAAATTTACCTTCACTAAAAATTAATATTCACAATGAAAGTTCAAAAACTATAGATAATCTTAGAACTTTCAATTCAAGCTTGGTTAATTCGTTTAGGTTAGGTTCAGGTTTGAACAGCAAATGGACATTTTGCAACTGTCAAATTGATTTTCAGTGACAATATATCACTATTAAGGTTCCAAAATTCAAAATGTTACGAGCGTATGTGTAACAATACAATTTCACTGTTATTTACGAGTGAAACTGTAGTGCAGTTCTCTAAAAAGTAGCTCACAGAATATTCTAAGCATTGTTTATCTTTCTGACTGTTGTTTTGCACCGACTTTTATTATTTAATTGACCGTTTTGTTGTCCTCATCTCAGTAATCTAGCAGCACTAATTTCCATTTGTTTTATAAATAAAGTCATTGTACGCATTAATGCCAATCGTCTATCAGACCATAAATTCATTTTATTTTGTCATCGATTCAGATGATGGCCATTAACCCATTAACCGAACAGCACGCTCCAATATATCAAGTGTTTCTTTTTTATGTACCGAAGAGTACCTCTCTCGACACACTTTGTTTGTTTTTTTTTCATTCGTTTCGATGTTTCTTGTCAAACTCAATTTGCGTTCGTATCGAAAGTACCTCACCGCAGTCGGTGTTAGTCGGTAGGAAGATCTTCAGGTCAGATGCCAAATGGTAGACGTAAAGGCGAATGCACTTGACCCGATTGCCCATTTACTTGGTCAATGTATTATAATAATGTCTGCACGCCTTCGAACCGCAAAACACGCAGATGCTAAACTATGATTTCGTACTTGTTCTTCTTCTTCACGATTCTGAAAATTCTAGGAAAGCGCATAGATAGGCGCGATATGTGCTAAAGATTTGACCGCAACGCTGTTATTATTCTCTCAGTATATTTCAGTTATCCAAATTGGTTAAATAAAATTAAAGGTGATTTATGTGTTAAGAATTACCTATATTTATTAAACTACTGACAAAAAAAACATTTTAAACAGTTAGAAAAGCGTTTGCTATTCAAAATAACTTCCCAGCAAGATCTGTTGCTCGACGCAAAAGCACTAATAATAGTCGAACAATCATATTCTTTCGGACCTTGCAAAAAAAGCGAAGTAATAAATCATTACATACTATTACGTCTTCGTATATATGCGTGCAAATTAATATCGGCACTAAGAATGGATGTCAAAACATGTAGACCTCAACAGAAAGTACAGTACAGTAAAGTATAAATAAATTTTACTTATTGCACACAAATGTTTGCTTTGTGATAACGATATTAATTTGTGGTGGTAATGTTAGCTTTCGGTTGGTTAGTGTTAATATTATTTTTTTTTTAATATGCTAAGAACTTAAATAGGTTCATCAACAGAACCACTTATCTAACTATAATTGAAATTATTAATGCATATCATCATAAAAAGGGCCAGTTTGACTCGCGATAAAAGCATTTTTACCGTTAATTTTTTTTTTTTTTTTTAAAACAACACACCGTCGGAGATCACTTAATGCAGGGTTTCCCAAACTTTTTCAGCGACGGAACACTTGGCAAATCCGAAAATTTTGGCGGAACACTTAGCTTATTTTTTAGGCTGGGTAATTCATAATAAAATAAAACATGTTATTAAAGAAATGTTATTAAATTTATTTAATAAACATAAAAATACAAATAAATAAAACTCCTATTGACTGATGATTTTGGGTTTTTAAATAACTATTTTTTTATATCAGGCACAATTTTGGTTAGTTGTATTTTCATATCTGCCGTGGTGTGGAGTCTATTTCTGTATTTTGTTTTTGTTGCAATATACTTAAAAAATCCCACTTCGCATAAATACGTCGTGAAAAACGGAAGTAAACAAACCAGAACTTGTTTTGACACCTTGGGGAACTCTTCAGTCAGACTCGCCCAGAAATTATTTAATGGCTGATATTTTTGTTTCAAATCAGAGTCATTAACTAAATTCTCATAATCCCTTAAGCCCACTGGTTTTACTGTTACGGAAAATGGATTCCGAACCCAGGAATCGTCCTTACTAGTTTTCGGAAAATATTCCGAAAGAGTTATTTTCAAGTAATATATGTGTTCTAAAAATACTTGTGAAACTTTTTTATCTACTTGAAAATTCAATTCATTTAAACATTCATATCCAAGACAGGAAAACAATCAGAATTATTAGATTCAATCGACAAAATCTGAAATTGTAATTTTTTATCAAAAGATTCAATTTTATCTCTCATATTAAAAATTGTAATACTTTTTTCTTGTAATTATAAGTTAACATAATTTTTCTTTGTAAAAATATCCGCCATATATGCAGATGTATCAACCAGGAAGGATTTGTTAAAAATTTTATAGAATGATGTTGCAAATTATTTTGTGCTTTCAAGAAGACTAATAATTCATTTCGAAGTTCATAAAGTCTTAATAGTACTTTTCCTCTGGATAGCCATCTCACTTCAATATTTAATAAAAGTGCTTGATGTTCACTACCCATTTCATCGCACAAAATTTTAAATAATCTGGATTGAAGTGGTCTAGATTTTACATAGTTTTATCATTTTCACGACTACTTCATAACATTTTTTAAATTTGTGTAAATGTTTTTAGTCAACGGTGCATGCCTATGCAAAATACAGTGACTGCTAGTAGCATATGTAGTCACATAAATAAAATTCGTATAACAAGCACTAATATCGTGTGATTAATTAACAAAAAAAATATTGTTTAAATACGATCAAATTTTAAAGTTAAAAAAAACAACACCGACTTATGAAACTTTTCCCTCCAGATTTTATACACATCAATGTTGAATATTAAACACATATTTTCAAGCTTTTGTATCAGATTTATGAACAATTTTCATGTATTAGCAAGACTAACAATTTTTTTAATCTACTCTAAATTTTTGTGAAATATCTATTTAGGCTCCGCGGAACACCTATTTTGGATCCGCGGAACATAGTTTGCGAAACCATGACTTAATGGATAAAATACGTGCCATAAATCATAAAAGATTAAATATAATATGTATTGCCTCAAGAGTAGATAAGGCGTGTAGCCGTTTATAATCTGCTTTATCGACCAACAGCAATATATTTCAAAGAAATTCGCCATAATTGATCGTCCCAGCGAAAAGGAGCGGTGCTCAAAATTAACCATAGAGGGACTATGAGTATAAAATGCCAACCAGGGAGCTATTGCTCTTTGACACTTCGTCTGACACAGACTTTAACATCCACATCGGAGTTTGAGGTAACAGAAATTCAAGAGACCTTCAACTTGGACCAGCAAAGGTCGCAGAAACCGCCGTTTGTATTGTATACTTCTGCAGTAAATCACCATAGCTGATAATTACAATAATGAACGTGACAATAGTATAATATAAATAAAGACTGTGACTGAACAGACCACCACAACAACCCTCGTTACGACCAGTGCAAACAATGCGTAATTACTCTTGAAATACAGAGAAAATATATTTCTTTTATGCATAACGGTTGCGCAAACAATAAGCTATCGGGCGACAGAAAAAAGCACCGTTAACATTCAACTTCACATTATTTGACCTTCGAAATGTCCACTCTCTAGAGTCGTGGACATATTTTGTTGCTCGAATAAACGAGCGCAATAATTGGTTCAATGATCTTTGTATTGTTATGATTCGTCGGAGAGCTTCCCAACTTACGTTACATAAGACCGGTCTCCAGGGGACGATCAGAGAGTGGCAGACAAACATCGGTGGGCTACGAGGCGGACACGAGACACACGTCGAGAGACTACGAGACAGACTTCGAGAGACATCGACAGACTGCAGCGCGGCGGACTACGATACATCTGCAGAGCGGCATACGACGTAGATTACGATCAAATAACTCAGAGGACTATCCCGAGGACATAATTTCTCTGGCAACTTCTCCACCAGTATTTTATTAGTTGTACAGTCAGATGAAGATATTCATTGATTTGTATAATTAGACTATTTTTGTATGATTGCTTTCGTTCTCTATTGCACCTTTCACTCGAGTAACTCTAGCTTTAATTGCTTTTTAATTGGCCATTTATTTTATTGCGCAGCCAAATATTATATTTACATGGATTACAACCAGGCTAATTAAATTTTACTTTTAACTGCTTCCTAACAGGGTGCCGAAATTATACATTGCCCAGAGTGACACACCCGTACGGACCGGTCCTATATTCTATAAATGGAATATGTGCACACTACACCAAGTCGTTAAGCGATGTTCGTCCGGAGAACAATGGGATTTTGAGATGTCCACGCCTTTCTCGAGATCGGTTCGCTCTTCCTTGATTAACATCGATAACAATAATTTTCCCTCGCGATTTTTTCCTCCTGTATCAATTCATTGTCTAGCCAGCGAGATAAATAAAGCACCGCGGTTCGTACGGTCTTGGCCGATGATAAGGACAAAACGACGGTCACGTTCGGCTCGGGTCACAGGCGTTTAAAACGCTATCTGAATCTCGGATCTGCCGGGCAATTCTCGCCCGAGTGCGGGCCTGTGAATTATACGTATTCACTATGTATGTACTCAATAATTTAAATACGAAGTCGTGGATAATCGACGAGGTAGTGATAAAAATTATAAAGACACTAAGCGAGCCAGGAAGCGAACGATACTGCCGGAGAAACCTCTCGAGAGAGTCGAAACGTAATTTAATATCCTCGAGGGGGTGTTGGATTTTTTATGGCTTTGCTTTAAAACACGATAGGGTCCGAAAACGAGAAGTTGAACAATGCGGCGGTCGCTGTCCTCCCACAAATTTATCGTATAGTAAAATGCAACAGCAGCTGTATTACTGGACGACAGTAGAATTTCTTTGGCAAAATTAATATAATATAATATAAACGATTATATATTAGCTTTATAGACAAAACACATGTTATATATGTTTCCAATACATAAAACCCAAATATTACATTTAAATATTTTTATCTTTATCGCTCTATTTTCTTCAATTATTTTTCCAATATGACCGTAAATGCTCGTAAAACTGTTGACGTCAGTAGACGTCCATAGCACTGGTGGACATCTTATGTTATCAACTGACGTCCTTAGCATCGAAAGGGTTAAATAACAGCACAATATTTTGCAATACAAATTTATATAAAAATTACTAGATTTTGATTTTATTTGTTGTTTTTTACACCGAATTTTCGTATTACAGATTTGGAAAGATACGCGTAAATAATAATACATTTTTGCTTAGAGCCATCTCTTGTACAAAATTGCAATTACTTTAATAATTATAAATAATAATTTGATAAATTTAGAGTATGTATATTTACTACAACAGAACTATTAATTAACTCCTATTTTTTTTTTTTTTCTAACGCTGAGAATCGAACCGAAAATTGCTTTTGCCAGCCCTTTGGGTTGTTTATCAATTACCTATATAAATGTATAGGTAATGACCACCTATATAGGTCATAAATCTAACAGCCGCTAATATAATGCTCTATAATATAGTTCTTAACAAAATATATAGAAAAATATTTTATTCATAAATTTTAATTTTAGATTATGCATAAACTTACGGCGTATGTGACTTACTACAGCTAAATAGACGCCGGCCGGATGGTAACAGTTTATTTATTAGGTACAATTTACCAAATATCGGAATAGTATTGTATCAGAATGCGGCTCTGAGAATTCAAAGAGTCTTCACTGGTTTGTCAAGTTGTAATTGTCGACTAATTTAGTAGTTATGTCGTGTTCTCGTGATTCTTTGCCTTGGTGCCTCTCCAGAATTTACCCCGATGTGACCAAGTTACCTCTTTTATATTGATCGTTCGAGACGAAGCTGTTTACGAGCCAATTGCATCGCTTCTTGAAAACACCTCAAAAATGTGTTCACGACCTTAGATAAAACACAGTCCATATAGTTACCTCGGCGATCAATAAATAGGAAGTTCGAAGAACAAGATCTCAGGCGCGCATCTTCCCATTTCAATGGTTGTTTTAATACGCAGTGATAATTGGTGGTTAACTTCTATGGGCGGATTGTGCTATAGGGTGTCCGTGCAATATTTCCGCTATGTGTGGCATTAAGATCTCTCTTCCGATATGTGATGTGTAAAATCCCAACTCTCTTTATGTTTATTTTAGAAGCATTTATGAATTATCACATCGAAATATAGTTGCCGCTATCAGGTGGGGAAACTAACTGAACTATCCGCTAATATCTCACGTGCTGTAACTCATTAGGGTTGAGGCTCTGGAGCGTTTTCCTTTGTCTACCTCTCGCTCTCTACCTTCGTTTTAATCAAGTGTCACATCTTCTATATTACTGTATTAAGACAGCTTTGGCGAATTGCATATGAGAATGTTAGCGGGCCAATTGCATCGCCTCTCGAATACACCCATGAACTGTATTACGTTCTAAAAGTGAATATTTTAGATGGCCGCTTTTGGCGAACAATAATAATATTTTGTGCGGGGTAGAACGCATTATCTATTGCGCATATTTTTCACACGAAATGGTAGCTTTCCCGATACATTTGAGTGAGTAACATCTCGGGATGATAATCGGACGTTGTGCAAATAGATGGCTTGTGAAATTAATTGAAATTATCAGCAATTGTTTATTTCCGAGATATTTTGAAAGTAAGTCCTTACTTTCAAGAAGAGTTGATATTTATTTATTTTTGTTCGAAATGGTCGTTAGAATGACTTTTAAATAATTTTTGCAGGTTAATATTTTGTGTACTCTACAGGTTAATATTTTTTTCAAACAGACATCAAACCTAATTTGTTTAAGATTTATTGCACCATAAATTTAACTCTAAATTGCACATTGAAATAACTGTTTAAACTTTATTTTTTGAGCGATATCGCTGTACATGTACGGTGGTCGATCTTTTTGGGTAGAATTCCTTTACTGTTGACAAGCATTGTCATTTTTCGTCTGCGTCTCAGAAATTTGAGTGCATCGGATTCTTGCGAAGTTAGTTATTAAATTAAATATTTTTTATTTAATAATCCTTTTCATGCCAGTGTACAAAAGCAATACACTTCGGCGATAACAATAAATAAACAATTGACGTCGTCGCTTCACGCGTAACGATGAAGTTGGGCAGTACCGGTGCCGCCGGCGCACAAAGGGGCGCCTTCGCTTTTCGGCTCGCTTATTAAATCGCAAGATGCCACAATTTATAATCCTGATTTGTTGCCGAACCCGCGCCCTCGCGTTATCTTCGCGCATCTCGCGTCTTGCGCCGAAAACGGATAACAAATTCCCTTTCATCTGATATCCGCTGAAATATCCACCGTAATTAAACGGAGTCGATTTATTCGCTCGCGTTTTCCTTGTTCCGCGTTCGACGCGCCGAGTTACAAAAAAAAGCTCGACTTGTTAACGGGCATAAATAAGAAAAATTACACTCGTACAAGCGTCTGCCGGGATTGATGTTCAGTAAGTAAGGGATGAATCTCTGGAGCCTTGCCATTCCATGTAAACAATAACGTTAATGTTTTACCTAAAATACTAACACATTTTTAGTGGGCAAAGAAAGAGATGCCTACTTTTATTTAATATCCAAAATGGATTGAAATTCTTATATAGAACCTTTAGTGTATAGAACCTTTATGTTTTCAAAGAGCCATTTATAGTAAGAAATTGTGTGGTAACAATGTTTTGTATTCGCGTTTATTGCCGATCAAATTAGAATTATTATAAATTAGTATTATGTCAATATGGTTGATTTTAATAATATTAATCTCTACGACATAGAACGTCCAGGTTACTGAATCATTAGTTAGCTCCTGGCGGCTCTGAAATGCTGACTAGGATGAACCAAAGTTTATCGATTGAAGTGGAAAGGCTACGTTGTTGACCTCTCAGTACTGAGCATGTTAATCTTGACTCGTATTGTATAGTTTTACAGTTCGACCTTCATCGTTTTCAAAAAAATAAGGCCCAATGTCACCGCCCGACCACAATGTGCACCAAACAATCACATTTTTGGCATGTAATAGACTCTCATGAATCATGTGAGGATTTTCTTCCCCCATATGTGGCAATTTTGCTAATTAACATACCTAGATAGATGGAAATATCTCATCCGAGAAAACGCTTTTCTTTGAAAAATCAACATCAACTTCCTGCTGCTCTAACACCCAATCTGCGTAAATTTTGAACGCCAACGAATCTAAAATTTCGGGTTTTCGGTCACACTTTCACTTACAGCAGCAATATTCTCGGCTCCAATGTCCAAATATCTCCAATGCTTCCAGTCTCTTCAAATTGTTCCCAGCTCAGAACTAGCAATTAGATTTCAATATGCATAGTCAAACATTCGACCAGAAACGAATTTTTGGAGTTGTACTCAAACCCACCCCTAGCTACTTAAAACGACTCTAGTTCGTGACATTTTACGCAGTCCTCAATCGATACCACATTGTGAGCTTTATTTTTTTAAACTAAAAATCTCGCATATCTTTTCATACTTCATCAATTAGTTTGAGCTGCGTGCATATTAAATTATAAACAAGGACTTGTGTAGCAAAAAATATAGATAGCTGACAATTTTAGACGTGTTATACATATTATTTCTACTAGAACTACCCTTCAATTTATTAATTATACCACCGTGGAATTCCGTCATAATAGATAGATAGCTCTCAAAGCATACTGTACATGCAATGGGGAGATCAAACGTTCAATAAGCTTTTAACAAATTTACGCACTGGCGTGAGAATTTAAATATTACGTTATTAAGTAATAAACTTCGGCAGGTTAGCATAGTTCCAAGTACCTGACATAATAACAAGAGCTTAGCTTGATAATAGGCGACTTTAGCAGTATTAACAAAGGTTAGCATTTAGGATATTTTCATTTGGCGAGCGCTATTATATTAATAATACACATGGCGCTTCACTTGACATTAATAACAAATCCAAGTCGACGAGAACAGATTTTTCTTCTGGAGGTGCCATGAATTGGCACCAAATATCACTGGGATTTTCACTCGGAATATTGATCACGACAGGAGAAGAGCTACAATAATCCATTGCGTATACCACACTACTGTCGGTACTAAAGGCCCTACGAGTCCAAATCTATCGGGTGAGCTTACAGGACCTTTATGTCACGGAGAGTGGTCCTCACCCCTTCGTAGTACTGGTTATTCAATGAGCTTATCAGTTTTCTCTGAGCAGTTTCGTGGGAGGATTATTACACCACTTTCCCAGACTAGGACAGACGTATTTATCCCATCAACACGTCATCCATTTCAACAACACTTCACCTGAGTCTCCCAACTTCCACCCAGAAGAGTCGCCGACAACTTCCGATGGAGAAGACTATGAAGCAGTCATTTCTTTATTCATATCCCCTAGTCCGACTTGACTGGAGCTTTCGAACGCAGACACGAAAAAAACACTTCATGTGAACGATCTCAATTGTTGCACCATATCAAATAATATCAAAAATAGTAAATAAGGTTTATTATTACATTTATCGTCGTCACCTTACTACCACTCTTTTGCACATAGAGCAAAGTAAATTTTAAGAAAAACAGTATATTTTCTTAGCGGTTTAAGTTGCAAAAGAAAGCATGAGGGCAGAGGGAAGTGCCCGAGGATAAATTGGATGCGAATGCTGCGACATCCTAACACACTGATCTACATAAGACCAACATTTATACGAACGAGTGCTTTCTTGTTGCCGAGTCGAGTCGAACAATCCCCAGGATACGCAGATCATAATCAATGAGCTTCGAAACGTATCGTCCACACGAAGGCCAAGCTTTGATTTATTATTAAAAGTAGCATTTTCCCCGAGGAGAATATAATGCCAAAGCAATTTCGATATTGGCGGCAATGAAAAGATAATTTTCGTCTCTTGCGCACCGTTGCGATATCGTTAAAGATTTCGCACTAAATTCTCGTTAACCTTGCACCCATACAGCCATAAATATCAGGTGAAAATAACCTTTAAAAGAAAATGGCGAACGTAACTAACTGTTGAATTATTGCGATGAAATCGATCATCTCCGAACGGGTGTATTATCACGACGAGGTCTAGGTCAACGGTCTGATGATGGAGTCCAAGGAAACGATCCATTCCATCTGAGAGATTAATAAGTTCCGGCTTCACTATTATTGTAGTGTTAACGAAGGATATATAGCGTAAGAATTCAAAATCATATTTAGCATAAAAGTATATTTAGTTCTTTTCAATCCATTTCGTATCGGTTGGTATAAAATATGTCACCCACATGTTCTCATCACTGCTTTTCTTTAATATTAAACATAATTTTAACTATCGCGCCATTGAGAAACAACTTATTCAGTGTGTATAACACTACAATTACTAATGCGCTGGACTGACATTAATATAATTACAATTTGGAAAATGAAAAATGGAAAAAGTATATAGAATCATCTTTCCAAAAATAAAAAAGTCGTCTTAAGTGGCCGTGGTGGACTTGAGTTAAACTCCGAGATGTTATATAGCTATTTATTATCGATTATATTTTAGCGTTTTCGTTTTATTTTTTCAGAGTGGTTGTCTATATGAGCACATCCGATGGGGAGAAGCCTTTGTCGTGGTGTATTCTGTATGTGACAGGAAGTCCTTCAGAGAAGCTCAAGAACTTCTAGCGCTCATAGCCAGATTCAAACTACCCACCTACTATACTGCTCTTCTATTAGGCAACCAGCGGGACTTGGATCACAGCAGGTATATACTCGTATTTATGCATTTTCCTATCACATTGAAAAGTCTCAACAATTGCAACTAACACGAGATAATGGCCATTAGAAGATTCAATGAATGAACCAAAATAATTGCATACGACACATATAAAAGCAGTATACGCAATCATGAAAAGGCAAAATGCATATTGTAAATAATAAATTTCGTTACAGAGAAGTCTGCGTGGACGATGGTCAAGAAGTTTCCCTGAGGTTTGGCTGCCAATTTTATGAAGTGAGCGCTGCAGAACACTGCGCTGGTGTATCTTTAGCTTTTCAATGGTTGACTAGAGAAGCTCGAGCAGGGCAACTTTTAAGAGCTTTGCCAGTACGTCGCAAGCTCGGCGTGAACAGCGTATCCAAGGTATACATTATAAATCTAAATGACTTACATACATGGGAAATTGAATATACATGATATTTTTTTTATTTCAGGTCATAGGAAACATATTTGGCAAAAATAACAAGAGCGTCAGGAAGAAACGCCCATCTCTAAGCATATGATTTTCTAATAATAATATTATTGGTTCCTAATAAACTGTAATTCGCTAATAAATGCATGATTGAAGATTGATGTTCCCTCTGAGTTAAAGTCCATATTTACCCACTTTTATTTCAATATAATATAAAAGAATATTTACTTAAACTAAAAAATGTTCAGTTAGTTTTTCTCCTAATAATACACACAATATTTATGGAAAGTAGATTATCGAAAAGTCGTTAATTTTAGAAGAAAACTAATATTTTAAATATGTTTTAAATTTGCTAAATCTAAAAATCGACTCCAATAATAAAAACTAATTTTAGTAGTGTATATAATATACTATACACTGTATATCGTGTACATATTTGGTAAATATATTTTACTAGTATATAATTACTTTGACGATTCTGTGTATGTACATTCGGAAATGAAAAGCAAAACAGGGTATCAATGTGTAAGTGAAAATTGTGGGGAACTCGTTTCATAAAAATAAGAATAAACTTGATTTTATTTATAATAAATTGAATTATATCTGTGATAAAAAAGTAATAATTAAAAAATTAGTAAATATACGTATTTCTTATGGATTCAATATGTTACTGTAAATATTTATTGTAAGTGGAATTACATAAATGTACGTCAAGTGTGTATAATTTTTATATTACATAATAGATGTATTTTATATATCGATTAGTTTTATGTAATTAAATTTTTCAGTATTATGTACTTATAATAAATAAATGTGTCGAATATGCTGTTTTATTTACTAGATAATAATAATATAGAAACAAACTTTTCACATGATTTAAAAATTGTTTGTTGTAAATAAAATAAGCTTTAGTATAATGTGACCAAATTTGATAGGTTGGAATGGTTATCTCGAAAATTTGTCAAAATGCAAAATGGGTTGCTACTTAATAGTCACGATATAAATCCAAGATTAACGATACAGAAGCACAACAGCTTGCCTACATCAATTTATAGACATTTAAAAAGTTAGGAAAGATGTTATTTTGTAGAATATGAGTATCTTGTAGATTATCTGAAAAATCTCACTCACCAAATCTGAATATGCCAATGATTATTGATTCTAGAACAGAAAGATTCATTTTGAGTCGAATTGTTACTGAATATGAGAAGTGAATCCTTTACTTTAACACGCGACGTAAAACACAGAGGTCGGATGCCAAACAACCCCTAATTCCAACCACGAGAATAGGATTACACATTATGCATTTGGTGGAATAAGGACATAATTTATTATCAGTATATAGGCAGACAGTTGTCTAACTGTGTTAACTGACACCTATTGTGCTCAGCTTATTCGTTTAAAAGTGACTCAGACCATTAAAAGGCATATTCTTATAAATTAAAGTAGGGTAATTTTACACCAAGTCAGCGCTCGCCCTCATATATCCAAAAAAGATAAGAATAAATTAATGGATTTTCTTGGGTTCTCCTTTCTCACTCATTGTACTCATTGTACATTGTACTTTACACATTTAAGCAAACAACTATTTAGATCCCCGCAACAGTTTTTAGGTGGAAAAAAATATTTTACAAAAACGGATATAAAAAATGAATAAATTTGTGGGGAATAATTGTATAAAAAGGTTTAGAAAATATAATTTAGTAAAAGTATTACACGTTTTAATTTTTAATTCATTTAACCTACACCGTAAAAAACGCAAACTTATTATACAAGCTGACAGTCTTATCTATTTATTTTACACGAGGGTGATTAAGGATCTGAAAGTTATTTTTAGTCGTACAATAATATAATAATTTTTATGCACACATTATTTTAATTGCATTAATGTTTTCCGAGTTCTTAAAGAAATAACATACTTTTAAACATTGTTTTATTAAATTTAATGTTGATTTGTAAAATTTATGTTTATTTACGCTTTTTATTTATTTAAAAATGTATTTTTGCTAAATTTCGGTAAAATGTAATTTTTTATTTGTTGGGTGGCAAGAATGTAGATAGAGATAGTGCACCGCCATGAGCCTCGAAGTAACGAGTACATAAGCTCGTTAAAGATGTCATCGGTGTTGCGGTCCGGTAGGGCCGCCCTAGGGCTGGCGGGGCGCGGGGTTCGGGTTTCCGCTCCTATACTTCAATCCCACGCCCCTCCAGCCACGATCAGATCGCTTGTTAACACACTCGTTGTCCGCAACTCTGGGTACGTCTCTTACGTCACTCCATAACCTTAAAATGTATACAGTCGAAATTTTCGTTCATTATTCTATCTGCTTGTTCCCCAATTTGCTTCTTAATTACGTTATTGACAAAACTAGACATTTCAATATTAATAATACTTAGACTTTAAAAGTGATGATATCTAATCAATAAGCATTAAAAATTTATTGATTAATAACATAAACATTGTCACCATGCGATCAATTAAACATCCAAATTTTCATTAAATATAGTGACAATTTTTAAGTATATTGTACGATCAATTATTTTTTTCACCATTTAAATTCAAATATATGTATGTATATATATTTATACTGTATGATATAAAACAATAAATTTTCAGTGGGACATGGCACTACCGTCAGGCACCTAAAGCTGCTCTAGGGCACAAAATATGGGCAGAAATGACAGGTGCAGTGATGTGGTGGTGGATTTTGTGGCACATTTGGCACGAACCTCAACTGTTACTAGTGTGTAGCCTTACGTATTACGTTTCTATTATAAATAGTTTTCACAAACTAAAATAAATATTTTTCATTATATACAGGGAACTGAGTATCCGACTATCAGACCAGAACTTTGGACTGACGAAGAATTGGGCATACCACCAGACGAGGAAGGTTTAGGCGGAAGACTCGAAAATTATGTAGTGTAATGTGATGGTCTCGTGCTATTTATAAATTAGTGAAATGTATGCTAATTATATTTGTAAATACAATACTAGTTGTTTATATTTTACTTTTTACGCACTGAATAAGTTCACTGGCCAGCCACTACTTTACGAAGGTTTTCTTATCCCATTTTTACATTAATCACTACTAGAAAAAAATTCAATATCACAACACTAAAATCTCCTTTCCGGTGCAATTATCGCTTTTAAGGATAAAAAAATTCTCGTGTATAGCTGGTTGACAATCAGTAGCAAGAAACTAATACATTTGGGTGACCACTTCTTTTGAAATATTTTTAATTCAACAAAATATCAAAACCAACTGATAAGAAAAGATAAAGGACATGCCCTTTTATTCAGATCTGCGTGACAATTATTAACCTGCACTGTAACAACTTTTTCGATTGTAAAACAATGGCGTCGAATTGAGATACATATTAAATTAGTCATATTTAATTTATTGTAATATATAATTATTTTAACAGTATTTAGAAAAAAATAATTTTATTTCACACAATAAAAGATTAATATTTTATTTCTCACAAAAAAAGGTAAAAGATCTAAATTAGTGTTGTACCTATCAGCATTTTGAAGGTTTTGTTGGATTATAGACAGGCTCAGCCGGTGAGATCTTTTCCTTTCACTCGCTCGCGTTTCAAGTGACGAGAGTGAGTGATAGATAAGAGCGTGCAATTACACATACGCGAGTGAGCGAAAGGGAAAATATATTACTGACCGGCCGTAATTATAGGTAATAAAACATTATATGTACCTTCAAAATTTACAACCGATTTATCAATGACGATATTAGGACTATAGTCTATTTATTTTCAAGAGTCAGTGCGCAAGAACATTGTTTAACGCGTAATCAAAATGTGCTCTTAAATTTCTGCCTTGTGCTTGGTCGTTCTCAATGAAACGATTGATCTTACGGCGAACGACCAATCACAGGGCAGAAATTTAAAAGCATGTTATGATTACGCGTTAAACAATGTTCTTGCGCACTGACTCTTGAAAATAAATAGACTATAGACACAATATTTCTGAAAGCTTTGATCTGTATGAGATCTCCGTCCACATGCGCAGACAAATGCCTAACAACATTTATGAACGTTAAAAAAGGATAATAGAATATAACTTGACAAGAAGATGACATATCAGCACAATAGACTTCAACTGAACAGACCACCACGGTTATACCCTTATAATGTCCGGAGAAAAAACAATCCTTTTGGATATAAAGAATGCATAGTCAATATTACCTTTGTAATGACCAAGCGAAGAAAGTCCGTCACACCAGTGTTACCAGAGTGCCGCTAAGTTTTGGCCAATCAAAACCTAAATAATTACATATATAAATAGGCCCCCTACAAAATTAACTACATATTATTTTATTAAAAATAAATTCGCATAGATAAATTATTATAAACACTTGTTACAAATTGTGCATTAATATGTCATTATCGTTACTCACACGTGTATTGAAACAAATATTTACTATAAATACGAAGTAATTAAGCAAATACAGTCGCAGGACAGCACTCAAAGAGAGCCGCCAGACCTACCAGCGTATTACTGCTGGAGCATTCACGCCTCACCGTTTCTTGATTTCTGCCACAACAGCACCTCCCTGGAGAGCGGATGCTAAACATTTATCGGATTCTTTACAGTAAAGAATGTATTTTTTAAAATGATGTTATGTTAACGCATAAAATCTTCAACATATTTAATAAAACGCAGTAGTGATTCTGGTGCACCATTCAAGTATTACCAACCCATAGCTTGGTGATTGTGCAATATAACTGTATAAAAGTCACCGCTTGACATCAAAATCCGAAAAAGTAAAAAGACTCATTAAGTTGAACTATTTAAGTTAAGCTAAGACTTATATATAACTTACTTTTATATAGATATACTATTAATATTATATATTTAGACAACAATCAATATATCAGAACTGAGGTTTTCCTAAAAGGTGTAAACTTAAAGTATCATAAATAGACGTAATAAGCATTTTCTATGAATAAAAGTATATTTTTTGATATTAATATTTAATTTTCATTTAAAATAAAATAAAATTATCATTCCGGTAACATTTTTATAAAATTAACAATAAATTTTCAAATTAACGTGCAATTAAACAATTTTGACAGACTTATCAGTGGCAGCTCATCCCCACATTTCAGCTGCCGCCAATTCTCATAAATTAAAAACAAACTTAAAAATAAAATCACAAGATCCAAAATACTAATAGAATTAAAAAAACTATACTAGTATGTATTATCCTCAGGAGTATTTTCAATTACTAAATTACATATTATATGTAAAAAAAATTAAGTATTATAATTATAGATGATTAATAGTTTAAAATCTAGTTACATTGAGACTAATTATTCTTAGCTGATGATTTTCACACATAAATAAAACCTTGAAACATCTTTTTTCTTTACAATTATAAATGCAAATCTCCATATTAAGTACTTAAAAATAATGGACACTTAATTTAGTGATATCATTGAATAAATTTAAGGTGGCGGTATTTTTTTCTTATTATTAAAGCTGCTTCAGCGGCGTCGATATTCACTAATATGTCGTGAAACTCTTGTAAGGAATATCTTTCTTCCATCTGAAAAAAAAATATTTTATATAATTTCTCAATATATCTTAGTTCTGTTTGATTTTATGCAATATAAAAATAAATATAGTATAACTGATTATCTTTACAGCCAGTAGGCTGTAAAAATAATCAAAGTTATACCAGACGGAAGCAACGAATATAGATTATTAATATCGCCGGAAGGATCAACTAATTTGCTTAAAAAATATAATTGTCAAATGGTGGAGGTTCAAGGTTTATTTTAGATTTCACAATAATAATTAAATGTCGACTAGTCAACACTTAAATTATACTTTTCAGGCCATTAAGAAGTAATTGACTTATTTTGTTGAATTAAATTTTTATTATATAAAATCAAGAGCGATGTAAGAATTTGTAGCGAAAAGAAAAATACAAGAACTAATGAATATTTAATCACCTCTATGTCGTTCAGCACAATCATCGAAGGGCTCGATGCCATTTCACAGATTGGCATAATGGCACTGATTTTCATTACATTAATTATTTTCTTCCATTTACCGGTTTTGTCTAACGATTTTGCAACCAATTCTGATGTTCGAAAATCCATAAACTGAAAAACAACATCCAAACATATTAACTACTAAAATATTGACATTATAACAACAATGGTCAAAAACTTACCTCATTAACGCAGTCGTCACTAAATTGCTTGTTTTCATCTTCAATGGAGGATTGCGAAAGTGAATCCTATTACAGATTCAATTAAATATTTCATATTGGTAAGTTCTAGATGCACGTTAAATATTTCATAAAACAAAATTCTAATAAACTCACCTCTAAAGAAGACAAATCATCATCTACGCATTTAATCATATCTTCAGGCATATAGTCTTTCATTATATTTATTAACTGAAAATATATTTATAACTTTAATAAATATAATTAATTTTTAACAAATAAAGTACAAACCTCATATTTGTCATTGTTCACAATATAGGCCCAAGGACTAGAATTATTTTTCATATTTTTTAGAGGATCCGCCTAAATATAAAATAAATATATATTAAAGAATATTGATTTTCATATAAGTCTTACTTTATTTACATTGTTTTCCAGCAAAACAGTGACGATTTCCTTCATTTGATTTTCATTGGAAACGCAAGCTATATGAAGTGCCGTGCTTCCTATGAATGTCTCTTCATTAGGGTCCATCTATAATAAGAAAATAATTAGATATTTTATGTAAGTCGTGTCTATAAGAACATATAAACTTACCTTTAAATGCTTCACCAGATGTTTTGTTATATTCAGATGGCCATATTCTACAGCCAAATGCAAAATATTTTTACCATCTGTGGTTCTTGTATCCAAAGGAGCACCCGCATTTATCAAACAAACCAAAAGAGGGAGCGATCCTTTCTTCACAGCTAAATGTAAAGGCGTATAACCCCCTGAGGAATAGATATATTTTCTATGAAAATACAAATAGCATAATTTAAATAACAACTTAAGATTATATAATACCATCGTTATATGTATTATAATCTGCATAATATCCATAGTGAAGATTTAGAGAATTGTAACGAAGCAAATGCATCAGACAATTTTCATCATCATTCTGAACAGCAAAGTGGCATGAAGTGTTACCATTTTCAATGTCTCGCACATTTGGATTACAACCTAAATAAAACAAAATCAATTTATTGGATAAATATAAATGTGGATAATTTAATACTATTGCTTACCTCCATTTAATAAAATTTTGACAAATTTAGATTGAGAACAATCCACTGCCATTAGCAAAGGAGATAATCCACGATCATTTACTTTATCCAAAATTAAAGTTCTTTTATCTGGAAAATTTTTATTTAAAATGTCGAGCATTTTTACCAAGAACTTCTCATAATTCATCCAAACCAATAAATGGATTAAACTGTAACACAAAAAAATGGTAATTACTTATAAAATCTACAATATCTTTATATGTTAATTGAAATAAATACTATGTCCTTATGAAGTTATTATAATCTAATATTGAGTATATCACAATTAGCACAAATTTGTTATGTTTTTAGCTTTTATGTGTTAGTAACACAATATGTTTGTTCTTAAAAATAATTAAAAACCTAATAAAATTCAAAGGGTGTAAATTTTGCATTAATAAGAAAATATAACTAATAAATTAAATATGTCACAGAGACAGTATAAAAGGCCATCTCTAGCACTGTAGAACTAGACGTCACAACTAAGTTATAACTTCCCGCTGGCCATATTGCTGACATTCTAATGCAAGACGCTAACGTTAAGCTGCACACTCCTTGAATTTTATCCAGTAAACGCGATCAGTTTTGCAATAGCCATTTTTGATAATAATTAGTAATGTCAATAAATAATTATAGGCTCTGAGACGTCTAATTTGGATCACCTCATATAAAACATAAACGATACCAAAGCATTGGGACATCTTTAAAAAAGTGCTTCGAAAATATTATAGTTATATTAATATTCTTGATTATGAAGAATTTTTCAAGTCTCATATATATTAATTAATATAATAAACTTCAACAAAAATGAATAAATCAACTAACTTATCATTTCCTGATAATTTTTCTTCGTTGAGTTTGCATAACATATTTATGTTATCCGGTGAAAATTTTGGCCACTGTCTTATTTCATCTAAAAACTGAAAATAAAAATATATATATTAGCCTGAATGCAAAAAATACACAACTAAATGTGCATTACAAACTTGATTAAAAACTGATATGCTTTTCTTGCAATAACGCTTGTAGAGCTCGGTGAATGGTTTTAATTCATTTTCCTTCAATTTCTTCTCTTTATTTATTTTCACGCTATCTACCTGCAAGCAGTTGCCGATTTGCAAACACTGTCGATAAGAACTATTCTCTACCGGACTGGATAAATCATTTATAATTTGGTTGATCTCATGTGGATCTAAAACAAAATTTTCATCACTATGTGTGACACAAAATATACATCGATTTTTTTAATATATTTACCTATACAGGAAAACTCCTCCATGTTGCAAAAATTGAAATTGAATAAGTTGTCATCAATCACAGGAAGAGCGCTTTCCAAATTTATCTGTGTATTTGGAATATAATCAAAGGTTTCCAGAGGTTGAACTGGTGTAACAACACTCCCCATTTGATTGCTCTAATATAATTAAAATTTTGTTAATCAAAACGTACATAGAAAAAACTTGAACTAGCACATAGTATTTATAAAAAAAAATACAGTGACTTTTACAATAACATTTATTACCATCAAAAGTTTAAGATCAAAGCATGCAATGTATGATTATTTATTAAAAATAATAATTTATATCATAATCTCTCATAAATATACATATATAAGTTTGATATCTTATCTTAATTTGTTCAAACAAGCAACTCATCGGACGGAAGTGGAAGTGGCTTTTTAAAAAACCCATGTATATTTATTTTTATTTCAAGCGACAAGTCATAAAAAGGGACAAAAGCGTGATGTCATCAGTTAATCAACGAAACATAGCATTTAACCATTCTCTGAAATAAACCTGATTTTTTTATATAATTTCTATTCAGCAGCAGTTGTAACTCTTCATAAGGAAAACAAAACACGAAAAATTGCTAAAAACCTTTAAATTTCAAAGACTAGGATACAACAAATATTCAGCAATAAACATTGATCAGGATGTTCCAAAGTAGCTTCTAGACAATATAATATTTACCAGAAAATGCATTACAATAATCTTACTTGACGAGAATTAATGACATAATTATAACAACAGCTAAACAAAGATTTGTAGAAGATAATCAAAAAGTTTCTATTACCAAAACTATAAGAAGAATTGTTATACTGGGATTTATTTCAGTATAACTATTCTTCAGCAGAATCAACAACAGCATCAACAATGAATCAATGCATTGTCGGATTCGAGACGCTCATAATTAATGTAAGTATTGAAAATTATTACAGATTTATCTCGGTATTATATCAGACTGGATGTTGTCACCATAACACATTACATACCCGTGTAATACATTAACCACTTCATCCTCGGGTTTATTTTAAAAAAATGGTCAAAAATAATCACCTTTTTTTATTGCGATTTATTATGTGATGTGTTATGAGAATGATGAAAAAAATCAGTTTAAAATTATTTATTCATAATTATTATTATTATTACACTTTTAAAATTTTTTTTTTTAATTAATAAAAATTTTAAGTTGCCTCCTTTGCTGTTTCTTTTAATCCAAACTCTAAACATTACATAGAAATACATATGTATGTGTGTATGTTACGTAATGTTTGTTGTCAAATAAAAAAAAAATACCTTATAATACAGTATGGTGATTTTTGAAACAATGTGTAACGCATAAAGCAACCATGCATTCTGGACAATGGAATTGCGCGTCTCTTCTAATTTTTTCCCCATTCGCGTCAAACAAACTAAATTTTGGTTCTGATTTTTGTGGATTTTACACGAATATATTTTACCATCTGGTTATAATACGCAGTTCTGAATGAATAGATCTTCTGAGAAAATATTTGAAACTTATGGTTTCTGTTTTGTTACCTAATTTATGATGACATCCAGAAATAAAGTAAATATATTCGAATTGTCTGATAATTTCAGAAGTGGGTGAAATGAAAGCAATCTAAATGAAAGCAATCTGATCGTGTAAAATAAATACTAGCATCATAAAGTGTCAGTTTTTTTATTTGATTGATGAGGGGTAAATGTCTTTAATATAAATGCACATGTGAGAGAATGCATAGATAGAAACGTGTAAAAAAATATCAGCTTAGGGACCAATTTTAACAAAAAATACTGTGCTCGGATCTGCCTGCCCGTGTCTGATCCATTCGTTTTAAGCACGAACAGCAGACACCCGCGATGGTCAGATCTCTCATATGTGCCTGAATGTGTATGGCCAACTATAAATACAGAATAATTAAATGAATAAATCAATTATCTACAGGATCATACAGTCGTATTATTCATGGAGCATCCTTACTCTCCTCGCTGTTCCAAAACATTCGTCCATCTGATACATAGCGCAAAAAGCAGTTTATAAAGACTTACTAAAAGGGTTATAAAATTAATACTTATGTCCCTCGAATTTAATAAGAATCGACGTAATAAACAAAAGTGCATATGGTTTACAAAGCTTATTGTAACAAAAAACAAGAGTCAGTACTGAATATCACCGCCAATCTGGTACTGCACTCCTAAATTATATATTCCAGATAGCTAATTTTTAAGTGTGCTGGTTCCGAATTTTCGTTACATAAGCAAAACAGTCTGATTGGTTCCACTGTGGATCAATACCATAGGATCGAATACTGGAAGGTATGTTAATTTTCCCCCTCATTCGTAGAGGGTATATAAACCAGAAAACTTTTGTCAGGGACTTTGTCCATAACTGGGCTACCACTTCGCTTTCGAACTGGAATAACAAGAATTCAGCCAAGCTTGCACCTAAGCAAAGCTACCAAATCGACTGAGAAACTCCGAGAAAAACAGCCCCTTACACTTTGACTACCCGATTTGGTCAAACCGAGCTGTCACTCCTGTTCAACTCGATTTTGCATACAATGGCGAAAATACAAATATTAAGATATTTGTTCTTATTTAAATAAAAAATATTTGGTCACAATTATCTATCGAAAAAATAGTTGACTGTATACCCAGATTAGTTATGTTGTTTATTACTTTATTTTATATTTTTTAATGGTTTTAACTGAAAAATATTTACTTATCAATAATTGCCTAAAAGAATTCAAAGAAAATCTTTGTTCTTAAACTTTTGAGTGGGCTAAAATAATACATACTTCTACTTGATTCATATCTTCAACAGTAACTGGTATGCTTGGGATCACTACATTACTGGTGTTTGCTTCAACATAATCATCGTCAGTTCGACGCCTTTTATAATGTCTCATCGAAGCCTGAAATTTTAAAAATAAAATGATTTTTCAAAACTAATATTATAATGAATAAATCTATCAAATAACTTACTTTATAACAATATGGCACTTTTTGGGATACTGCATGATCTTTTGGGCGAAACAATTCGAAGAACACATTTACATCCTGTGTCGGATACTTATCTTTATAAGGCGGTGTTCTAAAATTAATGATATTAAATAATATGTTGATTGAAGTAAACGATTATGATTGATGGATTACTTGAAAGCAATTCCATATTGATGATGGACGTCCAACTCTGAGAACGAAGCAAACTCCTCCCAAACTCTAACGCCCTTTTGAATTTCAAAAAACCTAACTTTAATATTTTCTGAAACATAAAATTTAACAATGTTTAACAAATTACATTGTATTATTAGTACAAAAACTGGAAAGGCTAGGCAAACAATAAGAATTCAATTGTAATTAAAAGTCGAAATTTCAAGATTTTGATACTCACTTTTATTGACTTTTTCAACAAATAATAATATGGAGTCATCACCGAGACTCGATCCTGATATTCTACTTGCGTGTACTATTTTTAGCTGACACGTTTCAGCACATTCTGTAAGCAATAATTGATTATTCAAAATTCCAATTAATAATAAAATACTTGTTAGAATGTAAATTTTACTTGTATTGTCAATCGGTTCTGAATAAATAGGCTCGCATAACTCTCTATTATTCATATCGAAAACACTGAATTTCAGACAGACTGAATTCATGTTTATATTCTTCGCCACATTTTCATACTCCAATTTTAGCTAAAAAAAATCCTCATTATTACTAGTTTTGTTTAAAATATATTCAAAATGCTATAAACTCACGTCATTTTCTTTATAATTAATATGCGAAAAATTAATTTTATGTTTTCTTACTAATTCTTCGACGATCATTTTCTTACTCGTGTAAAGTATGGACATACCTTTAAACCTGGTATTTGAAAATGTATTCATTAAAATTAGTTTTTTTTATATAATATGTTTATGTAAAAAATTTTTTTACGTTGCAGTATGTCCATTTTTTCGGTTAATATTAAATATGTGTGGATCGTCCATTTCTTCGTTGTGTTTCCAAATTACCAATCTGTGCGGATGTGCACTGTGGGTTTGATCAACTTGCACCAAAGTGCATGCTACGATGGCTTCTCCGGGATAATTTTTCAACTAAAATATGAAATCGATTTTTTAGATTAAACCATTAGGGACAATTTTCCAAGCTTTTTAAATTGTTGGTCGTTCAACAGAATTATTTTAAATCATGTCACGAAGAACATTTTTAATAAAAAATATCTGTATCAAATATATTTTGATACATTTTGATAATATATAAAATAATTTATCCCTATTGATCGATTAACAAATAAATTCTTCTTTAATTTAAATGTTTTTTTAAATCATTAATCTCTTGAATTATGAAATTTGTGTCTTTACCTTTATATAAAACATATCATTAAACTTTTACACTTCAAAAAATTCATGATTTAAATTACCATATCAATTATAGTTCAAAAATAAACAATATTGTCTTAATTAGAATTGCATTTTTAAACTTAACTAGATTGTTTAATCTTAACACTTAATCTGCCGCACGTTCGCGCGAAAAAACAACTCCTACAGCCAGCATATTTTTGCGCAATCGAAAAAAGACCAATTATTGTAATTTTAAATTGTCGTATTACTAAAACAACATTTTTAATAAATATATAAATTTATGTGAGCACTCAGCAAATAGTTTTCTTTTGTATTCTTGAATTCAGAGATTGACAACACAAATAGGCGTTTTTTTAAAAAAAAAAAAGCGATTGCTTAGGATAGTTTATCTTATAGTTTTGCGTGAAAATAAAACTAGACACTCACTTACTACCTTTTTTCATGTTTCTTTACTACAGGGATCGTAAATCATAGGTATTGGTTTAAATTTTTAGTTGCAAAAATCATTTTAAAATTCCCATTATTTGCACTAATTTAATGAAAATAATCAACTAATCATAAATAATTTTATAATATAAGTATCTATCATTAAACAAAAATAATTAAAAGATTACAAAAATAATGAAAATATATTATTTAAAAAAAGGTTTGGCTGCTCTGACTTCTATTTACACACCAGATGTGTCACATGGGTTTCTTTAGTTGAACAATGAACAAAGAATCAGAATTCTTTATTATGATATTAGTTGTAAACAATAAATGCTTTGGTCAATAAGCATGAATGCTCAAATACAAAAAAAAATTGTTTGTCAAAATTAAACTGGGGTGTATCTAAAACTTGTCCCTTTGTTTGATTAACTTTTTTCTTTCTATGGTGTCTTTGTGTAAGAAAACCTGTCACTTATTTTTAGAAATAAAATATATATATTGTTATAATGGTATTCGAAGAATTGTTACAATCACTGCCGCCTGGCACGGGACGTTGTATACACATTAGTCATATGCCTATTGTTTTACATATTATGACATTAAGTTTTAATGATATAAAATCTCTAAAGAAATTAATTTAAGTTTTAGTAATGATGTAATAAAAACTAGTAGTCAAAATATTTTCATCCCAAATGATACATTATTATATTAACCAGTTATATATGATACATACATCTAAACTACACCATAAGTTATATTAGTATCGAATAAGTTAGGAATAAGTTACTATTATAATATAAGCAGTGCTCTTCGATGTTTCAAAATTAAAATTTAATGTCTTCCCTTTTGGTGAACTATGTATATAAATAATCTTAAAGTAGAACATATCGAGTAACCATTTATATTAATTAAAAAAAAAAACAGAAAAATAAATTGAAATCATACCTCCACCGTTGGAAATGACTTCTTGCTCGTTCTACCAATCAAACATCCATGTGTTCCTGACATTTCGCTCTTATACCTAAAGCGAAACTGATCTATAGGCTGTTCCAAGATTTTTAAATGTGTTTGTTTATTGTCTACAAATAAATAAATTATATATAGTACAAATAATTGCGTTAATCATAAATCAAAATCAAACATACTATTATTCAGTCCACCAAAGAAGGTATTGTTTTCAAATTGAGGTACTGTCTGTTCCGGAGACATCATATAACCAAACGACGTGCTGTTGCTAATTGGCGAAGGCGAGGTGATTTCACCGGATGTTGAGTAGTTGTTCATGATAGAACCTTCCGAAATGTGAAGTTGCTGTGACCACATGATGACACGCTAAAACAAAACGTATAATATATTGTATGTATTTGACAAGCAATTAGAGCAAACAAGGGATCGATTTAGTATCATTCGTTTGAACGAAGCGATGAATCGATGGTACACTCGAAACTGAAAACAGTACTATACTTGTTCTCTTTGTCACATGCGTCACGTTATATCAATGGGTAGATCGAAGCGACAAATCGATGGTGTACTTGTTACCTTATGGAATGTGTCATAAGGAAATACGTCACGTGTGCAATGAATATAAATATGGGAATCAAATAGAGATAGCACTTGATCTTGAACTCTGAGAGAGAGAGAGACGGTCAGAGCCAATACGATTCCTCTTCCTGGTCCTTTACACAAATGTCGATCACGGTAAAATCTAAAATAATGGCATATCTCGAAGAAAAAGTTTCAAAAAACTAAATGTGTAGAACTCAAATGAGTCACTTAGTTATCAAACGGGTCATAGGTTACCGAGCCCTGGTCTATATGGCATCCGGAATGACCAATTTTAGCTCCAGTAAAAAATTGTCCTTTTGTCCTCCTCGAACAAAAACTTCCATGATGGTTTCTTAGCTCCAGCAGCAATTTATCTTAAAAAAATTAATATGACCTTGTTATTTTTAGTGTCCTTTAATATTTTCAGTCTGGATACTTTATAAATACTTTATAGTCGACCATCTCGAAACTACCATTTATTAAGATCGCTCTTAATACTCTTAGCGGATAATAAAATTAAGTTTTTTTTCCATTTCAATATTTGTCAAATACCTAGCAGTACAAGCAAAATAGGAAAAAAAATTAAAAATAATACGCACATTTTTTCAAAATATGATATTCACAGTTACATTTTTTTTACACTCAACATTTGAGTTTCTCTGCAATATAATCGAGAGCAAAAGTATGGTGGGTTTTCCCGAGAATGAATGGCCATTGGCCGCAATGTCGACACTAATCGGGGGAACTCCCGCGGTTCTCGAACTGTTCCATTCTAAATAATCTTTGCATATGTGCTGCGATGTAAAATTATAGTCTGTTTAATAAGAGCGTGTCCAGAATAAATCTAAAACTATGTAATAACTTATTGAAAAATGACGTGGCAGTGGCGGCCACCTAAATAAGACACTTTTTACAAAATCATTTTTTGGCTCGTTAATGTTTAATTATTGCATAACAAAATATGGGAATGAAAAAATAATTGTTTAAACTTAAAGGCACACTATCAATGAACAGTTTGACGCGCTATACCTGATACATCCCCCTAAACCCCAGATTTATTACATTGTGATCCTAAAAAACGAGAACTAATTGTGGATTTAAAAAATGACAAAGTTCAGTCAGTGCAAATAATATCAGAATATCTAAAAAAAATCAAGATGTCAAATATATAATGCGTTAAAACATTTTGAAACACATAAAACCTGTGAAAACCTATTAAAGGAAAACAACGTCCAAAAAAACTTCCATATCTGTGGATCGAAAAATAATTAGAATTTCCAAAGAAAATCCACTAAAAACTGCTGCAGACATTAGAAAAGAAGTAAATCAATTAAATGAAAGTGACGTAAGTGTTAAAATAGTGCGTAGAAGGCTGTGGACCAGGATTATACGGCACCATTGCTCGACGTAAACCATTAGTGAAAAAAAAACAATTACATATTACTAGAGATACGTGATTATCGCGTTTTGCGATAAATGCGAAATAAAAGCGATAAACGTGATATATGCGAAATTGTTGCGAAATTGTTGAAATATGTGAATAGACGTGAAAAAATTAAAATCGCAAAATAATTATTCCAAATATCGATTCTCAATGTCTATGGTCAGTCTGCCCGAACTCTAGTCATAGACCACAGACAATAAGTTAAGCTGCTTAACTTATTGTCTGTGGTCTATGACGCTACATTGACATTCGCATCTTTTGAGGTTATGTGTTGTTGACATATGCACGCGAGCATACGTTCAGAACTGTTTTCTTCCACAAATTAATGAATTATTCGTCACAATCTCTTGGTGAGTTTACATGTCAAAGATTATTTTATTTTACTTATTACAACGTTTATTAAATATTAATATTATATGTATTTTTTCAGTTTCAACAATATGGGTCGAGCAAATGTTGATATTAAAGAAAGAGCTGCAGCATACAAAAAAGATGGTTTTTATATAAATGATGACAATAATTTGATGTGCCGGCATTGTAATTGTCAGTTAGATTGGAAAAAGAAAGATAATTTAACCAAACATTTACAATCAAATAGCCATAAAAAAAGAGTTTCAAAACCTTCCACAAGTCATACTCGTCAATCAACAATTCCAAACATTGTAGTCAAAAGGCAAGAAAAATCTGCATTTATAAAAAATACCGTTAGCATGTGTCTTAAAGCTAACATACCGCTAGCAAAGTTAGACCATCCTGCAGTGCGACAATATTTTAGTCAATATGTCCAGGGATCTGGTGAATTACCGTGTGCAGATCATTTACGGAGAACATATGTTCCAATATGTGGAGCAGATATGAAGAAAGAAATATTAGAAGAAATAAAAAACAAACCTCTTGTAATAATAGTGGATGAAACTTCTGATAAAATGGGACGATGTGTGTTTGCAGTTTTATTTAAAACAGTGTTACCTGCAAGTGAACAAAATGTGTATTTAGCATCATGTAATTTTTTAGATACAGCTAATGCTACGACGTGCTCGCAAACAATAGTAGATACTCTTAAAGAGTATGAAATTTCGTATTCTGATATTGTAGGATTTGTATCAGATTCAGCGCCATATATGAAAGCTTGTTATAAAAGCCTCAATGTTTTAATTGGCAATAAAATGCTTCATTTTCAATGCTGGGCTCACAAAATTAGTTTGGTGGGAAATACATTCATGAAAGAGTTGAAATTGCTGAATGAATACATTAGTAAACTAAAAATAGCATTTTTGCATTCCAGAAAAATGAAATCAAATTATATTGCATTTTTGCAAATATCATACCCAGATCTTCCAGCGGTGCTATTTCCAAGTCCAGTCATAACTCGCTGGAAATCATGGTTCAAATCAGTTAGATATTTGGACACTTATTTTGATGCCTTAATTAATTTTTTTAAAAGCTCGGAATTAAGAAATGTTACAAAAGAAAAAATCATTGAATTATATGAGTCCGATACAATTAGATTAAAAATTGAATGTAAATATGTTAGCGAAATATGCGATAAATTTACCAATTTAATGAACAAACTGGAAGGATCTTTGTACCCCTTTTCTCATTTATTGTGGGAAGAAATTATGGGGATAAAAGATTCCTTAAATTACAATATGGGTGGCATTTTTCCTATCGAAACACAAAACTTACTTCTTGAAAGTAATGAAAATACAAAAAAAGATTTAATAAATATGCTCAAGGAAGCTTCCGGTAAAGCTCTATTGAAACTCGAGTCTCATTTATCTATAAATGAGACTAATCTTTTTTATGAATCATTAAACCAACTGTTCAATCCATCTGTAGCTGGAAGTAAATGCAATTTCCAAAGCGACGAAGTACTATTATTATTTAGGAATTTACCTCTATTTTCGATATTAACAACGATCCAATGTTTAGAGGGTTATTCACATTTTTTTAATAATTTAGTATCTAGTATTAAAAGTGGAGTAAAAACAGACACACTCCAACTCTTACTTGCCACAAAAATAAAACATGTGGAATTTGGTAATGCGGCCATACAATCAATTTGGTGTCCTGCAAACAGTGTAGATGCAGAACGCTACTTTAGCACTTATAATTTAGTTGTCACTGATCGTCGTACTAGACTTAAGGAATCATCCATTGAGACATGTTCTATGCTATATTTTAATAAATTTTAATGTCTTTTATATTAATAAAGAAATTCTCATCTATTTACTTATTTTTTAATGTTTTCTACTACTGAATTGCATATTTTATATTAAATTATGTTTAAAATAAATTAATTAAAATAATAAACGCTAAATAGATGCTAAAAATTGTTACTTTATTTGCTCCAAAACGCTAAATTGTAACATCAAAATGCTATTTTTTTCGAAAATAGATGCTAAAAACACGTATCTCTACATATTACGCATTAATTTTGCTAAAAAATCATTTAAACTGGACAATATTAGGCTGGAAATGTTTTCTTCCGTGATGTATCTAAGTTCAATAGAATAGGCTCTGATGGAAGGCAATATTTTAGAAGATATGTAAATGAAGAGTACAACCCCAGAAATATCATAAAAACAATTAAAGGAGCTGGTGGAAGCATTATTTTATTGGGTTGTATGTTTTGGCTTGGGTCGGTCCTATACATTTAATTTAAGGGATTATGAACCAGGAAGTATATGTTAATATTATGGAACCCGTAATGCTGAAGATTTCAGGTCATTGTCCTGTTTATCAACAGGACAATGACACGAAACATATTTCACATGGGGCAAAAAAGTCGTTCACAGACAATATTATGAATGTTTTGGAATGGAAATCATGCAGCCCTGATCTAAACCCTATTGAAAACTTATGGAGACCTTTAAAACAAAAAATTAAAAATTAATTTGTCACAAATTTAAAATAAATAAATTAAAATGTAAAAAACGAGTGGGAACTGATTCCTGACGCAAATACCAACAATTAATCGAGTCAATGCCTAACGGTTGAAGGGCTATTATAAGGACAAAAGGTCACCCTACAAAATATTAATGGAATTTTTATTTTATTTTAATTTTTTTATTTGTTTTTGAATTTTTAGAATACACTCATATGTATCTCGCAAATAGGTGAATTTGACTATCAATTTTATAAATTTAATTTTAAATTGAAAATAAATATTTTAAATATTTATTACAACATAGTATTATTCACGATTATGTAGATTATCTAGATAAAAAATAAAAAGTTACAAAGTTTTAACAATTTTATGAAAAATTTGCACTTTACATCGCATTTTTACAAAACTTCAAAAGTGTCTTATTTAGGTGGCCGCCACTGTACATACATATACTACATTATAAGGGTTAAAATGCTTTATTATTAATATATTATCCAATCGCCCCCATTATCAATAATCGATTGGCATCTCCGTGGCATCTCCGTGGCATACTGATTTAATATTTTGATTTCATTAACACTAGATTTACGAAACCCGTCAATTTGACGTATTTAACTTTTTAAATTGAAGAATCCAAAAAAAATAAAAAAAATCTGCATTAACGTATGTTGGTTATTATTGATACAATGATATACAAATATATCACTATCCTTTTTTGTTATCGGACTTTTAATTTTGCGGAAATGTAGTGTAAAAATAGGTATAGTCTGTCCAAGATGTTAACGCCCATCGTCGTTGTATTGTAAATAAGGGTGCGTGTACGCATTTATGCACAGATCTACAGTTTTCCACGAATTTTTTTACACCGATATGAGAACGTTACCAATACTAAATCAGGGCTGTTTTTAAAGTAGGGTGACCATGCGTTGGAAATTGCATTAAAAACTATAATGTTTGGCGCTCAAACACGTTCGCGATGTTATTGTTCTTTGTTTACATATATTATTAAATATTTACATTCTGTTCCGTACAACCCTTAAATTATGTTTTAGCTTATACCCGCACCCGATGGTTAACCGTATTTTTTGTAAAAATTTGTCCCTTAATTGATTTTATGACGGGTCATAAAATCGGGCCATTTTCGCTCGCCTTTATTATTTTGCGCCAAAGTTGCCGCCATCGGTATACGTCTTAAATAATATTTTGGCGAGTGCTGTCATGTTTTTGTGTTAAAAATGTATATACATAAGCAAAATAAGTAAGCAAGTGTTATTTTACATTTTCCTCAACAAATAAAATTAAAAAAGTAAAAATTAATTGCACTTGTAATTTCACATGGTCACCCTATTATATTCTCTCACCAATACTATGACGATGATCGTTCATACTTGGACGGATGTTTACGGAAACCCGTCAAATTGACGGATTATGAAAGGACCCATTGTTCTTCCTCTGCTTGCCCTAATTTTGAGCAGCGAGGCACGTGCTATGTATTACATCATCGGTATTACGGAAATTTTAAATTTAGCAGCCATCAATGCATGGATTGTGTTGTGTATAAAGAGGTCACTGGAGAAAATATATCTAGAAAAAAAAATATTTTTCAATTGGCTGAAGAACTAGCAAATGACCACAAAGATATACCTGCTACTAGTTCAAATTCACCGTCCGTAAATTCCAATATACGGAAGTCTTGCCAAATAGGATTTTGTAAAAAAAATAGGTCTAATAATATTTGTGATAAGTGTAATAAGTATGTGTGTGGAAAATGTACACTCAAAATGAATATTATATGTAAGAAATGTAAGAAATGAATAAGAATACATTGTTTTTGTAAAGAATGAATAAAAATACATTGTTTTAATATATAATTAACTAGTTTCATTACAGCAAACGTAATTTTAATATATACGTCAAAATGACGGGTTTCAGTAAAAAAAATGCATACATTTAATGTCAGTAAATCTAGTGTTAAAATTCATAGTATTTCATTAAATGACATGCAAATAGCTTTACAGCTTGATTTAATACCATTTATATTTTATGTTTTTGCGGAATAATGACACAATTACTGGCTGATGAGCTTAGGACTATGTTGGGAATCACTGACTTATTGGGTAAAATTACTGATCAGTTGGTTAAAAACAAACTTTATGTATGAAAATAAAAAATCTTATGTGATTGTATCAACCAAGAGTTTGAGAATCACACGACAGCGCCCACGGATTGTTTCTCTGCCAGCGATTTGCGTTCAAGGTCTTTTTTTATACCGGCCATTTCGTATGCCAATTTGTTGTTTTGAAAGGGAATCCCCGCGAATATTTCAAGTAAAAGAAATACGGGACTGTCCCTATTTATCTTGCCCGGTTGTGTGGTAGTTACATATATATATGTACAAATTATTATTAACAAACCGCTATATTATGCAATAAGTTTACTGAGCAGTTTGGTGCGATTAGATTGCATCAATATTTATTTTTTAGCAATGATTTTAAGTCTCGTATTAAATCAAACAATCGTGATATTAAAACTGATATGAGATTCGTCAACGTTTTTTAAACATTGCGAACATGAAACTGTTTGTATCACCACAAGGAACGAAACAATTTGCGATATGTTATCTTCGTCACATATTCACACAGACATAATTATATAAACACTGAGTCATCAGCGCTAATGTAAACAAACTTTTAGTGATTGGAAAAATCTGCTTTATGTATTTATGTTTGAAAATTAATTTTATAACCAGCCATTTAGTGCATATAAAATAATGAGTAATTATTAAATATGGCTCATGTTAAAAAAGCAACGTATTTAAAAATTCTGGAAGTTTTAAATTTATTATGGTTATACAATATATATATTAGAGAACATAATAAAACTGCCACTGAATAGATAAAAAAAAAAACAGAATATTGAGGCTACAATTAAATATGTACTCTCCTTATTCGTATCCTGGAATCACACAGCAATATTTTTCCCGTTCCTGCATACGAGATTGTATCGAATAGAACTGTGGCAGGGTCACACAAAATCCCGTATTCGAGAAAAAATATTCCTGTATACTGATCGAACTTGTCACTGAAGCACGGAAAATCTCGAAACGTTTTTTGTAAAATGACCAAAAAATGTTTCTTTATTTTTCAGTTTTGTTCAATATAATATATAAGGATATAATTATTTTATTTATTTTGGTACATTATCGTACAAAAAATATTGGGTTTTTGACGTGTCGGTTACCTATCTCACTATAAAATTATTGGCATTTTAATTCTTATTTTTTTATTGTCATATAATTTACTGAATTTTAATTCTCATATATTAATAACAACATATTTACGAATTTTAAAATGTAGTTTCATTTCAACAATTTTTAACATTTATAAGCCTATCTACAACTACTTTGAAGGAATATTCTAAGGCCAAGTTGCTGTAACACACAGAAGTGAAATTTTAGTGCCGATGCATAGCCTCTTATTTGTATCTGTACGTGGCAGAGTATAATCTTCCAGTTTTGCTAATTGACATACGAAAGTAAATATAAATGTTCTGTTCATTTCTCAACTGCGCCTCGCGTCGTGGCTCTCGCGTTAAAAAATCGAATCGAATCGTCGCTGTGTGAAATTCTGACTCGTATTCGATAAAACCGTATACGTGAAAAAATCGAATCGAATTGCTGCTGTGTGAACTTAGCCATACCATACACAACCTCACGGTTACAAGTCTGTGACGTTACTTACGTTATTAGATAATAAATAGTCTGGTTCTATCACCTGAGGGCTTGGAGTAAGGAGCTCAAAGGTATAAATATATGTCGGAACATTGCTATTTCTGACACTTAAATCAGGAACTTCATAAACAACCAACACTTCGCTTCCGCTTGGAATAAACGAGAGTTCAGCCGAACTAGCACACTATACTAATATGACTCTTAGAAGCCCGACTACGTCAAGAACTGCATTACTGCATAAATTTAAAGCAGTGGTTTAAAAAATATATAATAAAATAAAATAAAAATAAACGTATGATTTTCAATTAAATTGATATTTAAAAAATAATGATATCTAGGTAGGATCAGCATCTAATTTCACAAATAAATCACCTTATCCTATTGATGTATGTATAGTAACTAAAAAAAAAATTATAAAACTTACCAAATGTTTTTTTCGTAACATAATCAAAGACTTAAGATGTCACAAAATTCAAATTTTACAAGACAAAAATACGAATAATCTTCCGTATTTATTGAAAATATATATAATGTTAACGGCAAACTCAAAAAAGTTGAGTATACAGATAATCGGTTTCAAATGAGCGTTTGAGGATATTTTGTCCAACAGCTGTCTTGTCGAAGCCTGTCCCAAGACTAACTGCATAAAGTTAATTCTAGCAACTGTCGGGTTAGTGATTGGTGGGGGGATTTAAAAATATTGCGTTACATATTGAGTTCGCCCTTAATATTCTAAAATATTTTATAGACTTTCCAGCATTATTATTTAGTTAACATTTAGGGATTAATTCTAGAATTGGCATTTTACTTTGTTTCTCTTATTAATAAATAAAAATTAAAACCTAGTATAATTATTAGTAAAAACTAACACTGCTACGACGAAACAGTTTTGTGTATTTAAAAATAATACGCGTTTTTTAAAAATAGTCTTCTAGTGGGCATTTTGTAAATATTTCTTTCCACAGTTAACAAATTATATATATAATAACAAAACGAATAGAAACTGAAAAAGTCGTTGAAACATATATCAATATACTTTAAATTATTTATTCAATCATTTTTAAATTATAGCCTGTGAGTTACAGCTAGTTTTGTAAACCAAAATTTGGGAACCATTAAAAAAAACATTTATTTAAATAAATTAAATTATGAAGATACGCATAATAGTTCTTCGAACATATTAAATAAAAAAACGACAAGAATTGCATATCAGTAATACATACAATGCTCAATAACAAACTTATGTGTTGTGAAACGAATTACAAATAAATTGTATGAGTCATTCCTCGCTATAAGTTATAAATATTCTTGAAAGTCACTCACCCAATAGTCAGCGTCTCGATTATGTTAAAGATATTGCTGAATTTGCCGAAAAACTCGAAATATTGTCAGCGATATAGATATTGCGCAGCGACGCCCGCGCATCTCCGAGGTCGACTCACTAATGGCGCTGACGGGGTTTCACAGAATTGCAACACATACTAACAAAACAGAGTCTTGTGTCAGATGATCAAAATTCTCATAGTGCAAAATTACTGGCAAACTTGATAGAAAAAAAATATTTTTGCGTAAATCATCAGATGTTGTAGGGTCTTTTCTTATATGAAGGTTTTGTATATACGCGCTGATATCACGCATGCGCACGACAACTTATTGCATGTGGCAATATCATGTTGCTTCATATTCATAAGAATGTGGCCATAATATTGTCATTTTGCCTTTTCGACGCCCGAATTTCAGAAAAAAAACATTATTACTGAGTGAAAAATGCTTAAAATAAATTACTGTCGTGTAACAACGCTTACGTTAGGTGTTAGCGAAACGTGTATTAACTGCGCAGCAAAACACAATCAATTAAATACTTTGTAGATAATAAAACACCAAACTGAAATCAACATTCTAATTAGTGACATCTATTTTATTAATTAAAAATTATTATTAAAGCAGCTATAGCACTTTTTTATTTATAGTCTTAAATAAATACATATATTTACCACATTGTGTGAGAATTACATAGATTGTTTTTTTATGATTTTATAAAAACAAATGAAACGCAACTGGAAGTTTATATATTTTACTTCAAACATACATTTACATGAGCTTGAAAATTTTTTATTTTAGTTAAAAACTGCTTTAAATAAAATATCACTATAATTTATGACTAAATTTGACTACATCAGTCACTTTAGAAATGACCAGAAATTAGTTTAAAAATATATATTTACAATTAGGCCTCTGCACTTTTTTTAGTAAATAACTAAATGGTCAATATAAAATATTTTTAGTAAAATACCTGTTTATGAGTAAAATATTGTGGGGTCTTCATCCACTCACATAGTTAATTCTAATATCAACCCAATAATACTTACAAGAGAAAATAATAAAATATAACTTGACAATTGCGTTATATAAACAAAGGGTAACCCGCAATAAGATAACGATAAATTAAAACAATAGACTAAAATTGAACAGACCACCACTTTAAGCCCTCATAATATCTAGAGTAAAATATAATCCTTTTATACATAAAGGAATGCATAAGTATTGTGGCAAAACACGGTTATTTCTTACGTCATTATTAGTATTGTAATGACCAGGTAATTCGTTCCTTTTTGTGTATTAAGTTTTGCACAAACAATACACCATCGTACGACAAAATAAATATCATTGCTATTCACCACGTTGTGTTACAATATTTGACTTTCGAAATGTATTCATCTAGCAAATTACACTCTTTTTTCAAGGCGAGGTTTATTTTGTTAGTTAAAAACACAAACGCAACAAGTTGTAATTCGCCAGAGATGTTCCGAATCAACGGAACAAAAGATCTGACTCCAGACGAGGCAGACGTGGACGGCAGGGAGACGAAACAGATGACAGAGAAACGATCGAGTGACCAGACGGCAACGAGACGAATCAGGAAAACGACACTCCTGCAAAGAGACGCTCCAGATGTGCCCCAGAGACAGCCCTGCTGAAACTAGCAACGAGAAGCCTCAGAGGACCATCCCGAAGACATCATTGTTCCGCCAGCTTTTCTACCAGCGCTCAGAACTAAAAGGAACTTCAAAAAAATTACAACTATTCAATATTTCGCTTCGGTATATGCATTATAACTGAATAAATTTTTACCAACATTCCGGCGTTTTCTAGCTGCAAAGTCATACCCTTTTGGCATAAAACTCCAAAAATATCCTTAAATTTCACGCTCCCGTGTTAATTAAATTTCAACAATTTATTTATAAAACATTCTATTTAAAAATGTAGCATTTAAATATTTCAGACAACTCTGTGCATATGTTTAGTAATAATTATATTAGGATACAACATATCTTAATATAATTATTACTAAAGTCTAGGGGCCAATTTATATCTATTCATTCAGATTTTATTATGGCCAAAACTCGGCGGCACTTTGGTAACACTGGTGTAATGGACACACTCTTCTCGTAGAAACGCTGGCGGACTTACACGCCAGTGCGGGCCTACGCCCCGTTCGCGATTTCACAAAATGCACGCTTTAGGGCAAGACCGTGACGTCACGATGACGTTTCATGCCGTCGCCTAAATCAGTTCCACAAATACTCACAGGCGTCGCTTAATACGCCGCTGCGATCGCGAGGTGGGGGCGCGGCGTGTCCGCGCATGCGTTTCGCGCACATTCATCGATTCTGCGCGCGCGCTCGCGTGTTTTGCTGCTCATCGCCAAAATATAGACACGCTTCCCGCTTCTTTTCAACACATTCAGCTCGATAATAATACTTATCGAGCTAATTTGTTAAATACTGAACACCTGGATCAATGGATGAAGGAATAAGCCGAAAATTCCAAGACCGCGTGGACGATCATTCGAAAGACGAATACGCAATCGCGTATCCTTTGCAGGTTGGTTTTTATTTTTATAATAATCAAATTTAATATATGATATATATTTACTCTGAATAATATATATATTAACTCTAGGAAATTGTTTTATTGCCATCACAACAACCATCGGAAAGCTGTGACCACAAATACGTCCAAAAAAACAAACTGCTTGGCAAAAATAGATATTCGTATCAAGTTGACTACAGCTAATACAAAAATAAGTGATAAATACGTCAAGGTGTGTTTTGTGCGTGTTTAAATATAAAAAACAATGTACCAAATGTAACTAAACACAGTAAAGTTTAATTTATTTTTCCAGCCTTAGCTATTTCTTCATGTGTTTCAAAAAATTTTTAGCTATATTTTACTATAATAAAATTAATTTATTTGTATATAAATTTAATATTAAAGTATATAATTGTTTTGTATAAATTAAATAACTTAACTATATTATGTAATTGCTTTATATAGATTTCATTTTACATAATATAGTAAAGGTGAGGACTCGGACTAGGGAGGGGATGGAGGTGCCTAGTTTTTGTTTATACTATTATACATGCAATAATAGATAATTTAATAAAATATTATTATGTTTTATTTCCCTTGCATATTACTGTAAACTATTTAATTTGGATAATATAAATTTAAATTCTAAAACTAAGAGTGTTATTTAAAATGTGATTTCGCACTTTCTTTTTCTTAAAAACTGACACTTTTATTTGAATAATTGAAATTAAAATAGCATTACTGATATGATATAAATCAAATTTCATTTTTATAGGTAGGTATATTTAGGAAAAAAAGTGATATGACTTTATTAAATTTAAGTTGTACTCTACGTTGTTGCTAAAGGCCAGCGTGCCTCTAAATTCGTAAGCCCAAATAGAAAGCATATATCGTTTATAATAAAGAGACAGAAGTAGTAATAACGAAATTGTCATTTCATATATTATTAAATAGTTGAAAAAGTATTGTTATAAATGATACTATTAAAATAGGCGAGAGGTAGGTTGTAAATGTGTTTATTTCGACGGTAAAAATGATACAAAAGTCGCTCGTGGACTGGTTAACGAAGCGTAGACGCGCGGACGGTCTAGGCTCCGGACTCCTCCTGGACGTGGACAGGTTCTTGAAGAGGGAGAGGTCTTCCCATTTAGAAGTTCTTGATGGGACGAAGGAGAATCCTCCCTATCTGAAGTTCTTGATGTGACGCAGGAGATTCCTCCCTAGTTGGATTCCCAACGAGAAGTGAAGTGTAGAGGGAGAGTTCCTCCCGACTTGGATTCCCAAGATAGAGTGATTTGATCCGGCCGTGACCCTCCTTATATAGTAGTCGAGGCACGTGCCGGATGCAACTGGTTGGTGGGGGAAAGCCCTTCTGTGATTGGGTGTGGGTAGCTTGTCTCCGATAGGTCCGTTTCGCGCATGGATATGAATCGAAACGTGGCGCGTCGAAGTACGATTATAACACCTCCGAGCCCAAGACGAAACTAACTTCTGGAGCTTAGTTTCTCCGTTCACAGAAAATACAAAAATTTGAAAGTACAATTCAAAGTACAAAAATACGAAAATTACACGGTCGTTTTACAATTACGATCACAATTATGAACATAGAAATTTATAGAAATATAAAAGTGTAAAAATAATTTCGATTACAGGTATACGAAATTTTAAACCGTAGGATTATAATTAAATTACAATAGTACAGGTATAACAAAAATTATAAATGCGATTTCAATTACAATGAAAATTCACAAGTATACAACATAGAAAGATTTATAAAACATAAAACAATTATTATGACGATTACATCGTGTCGGTAGGAATCTTAGAAATATAAACAAATATAATAAAAATTACAATTGCGATTACAATTATACAATTGATCGGTAGGATCTATAATGAATCTTACGAATAGAATACAATTATAATAAGAAATTACAATACGATTACAACGAAATATTATCGCTAAGATTGTAAACATGAAAATGTATTTATTAAACATAATAAAATACGAAAAATTTAATCATTAAGATTAATAATACGAATGTCCTCAGACATCCACCAAAATTACGAATAATCGCTCAGGATTAGGAAAAGGAAAAGAAAAGGATTTTCATTTTATCAGAACATGAAAATAAAGAAATAATTCAATTGTCATCAGACAAATATAAATTTCACAATTAAATAATTATCGTAAACATACGAATCACCTGGATCAACTTACGAATCACCACAGGACTTCTTCCTTGGCTACAATTAAAATTCCTTCTTTACATCGAAAGACAGAAATTAAGACCCAAAAATTCTCCGAATGAACAAGATAGGGGGAAAATATCTTTTCAAACAATACTACACCAGGGACTCTAGACCCAAAATTCTCCGGATGAACAAGATAGGGGAAAATATCTTTTCAAACGTTACACCGAATCACCTCCGACTCGCAGGTCAGGGTTACAAAATTCTCCGAATGAACAAGATAGGGGAAAATATCTTTTCAAACATTACACCGAATCACCTCCGACTCGCAGGTCAGGGTTACATTTAACCTCCTTTCAGGTTACAAGACTTGATCCAGCTATGACCGATGTCACAAAACAAATTAAAAGCTCAATTAAACGAATTGAATACGAAGGTTTATCCATCGTATGGATGATCATCGATGATGACATAAAAATGAAATGAAATGGTTCAGGCCTCCTGCCGTGAACTTCATAATAAAAAGGATTAATCTCTAAAATAAGAAAATGAGATTAAGAATAAATTTTACTCAAGTTGGAGCAAAGAACATTATAAAGACGATGCTTATAAAGTAATGAAATAGAGATACAAAAACATTTGATCGTGAGAATAACTAGGGTTCATCATAAATAGGACAGGTACGAGAAAAGTTACCTTTTTAATCTTACCCTATTTATGTGGACTCGTCTTATGTTGTTTCCCACTTTTATGGAAATATTTACCAAACTGTTTATTGAGGTTACCTCATAAGGACCCGTGAAAGTTGGGTTAAACTTCCTTGCTGTGCCTATCTTCCCGGCACTATTAATCAAATAAACCAAATCTCCTGGTTTAAAGGTACGTAACTTTTTGGTTTTGTTGTACTTAGTACAAACCTTCTCTTTGTTATGGATGGTGTTTTGCCTAGCCACCTCTAAAGATTTAACTAATTTTAGTTTAAGATTTTCTACATAACTATCATACGTAGAAGAAAAAGAAGGGGAAGTTATTGAAGTAGGCAGTGATGGGGGATGACCATACACTAACTCAAAAGGGGTGAATTTAGTAGCCGTGTGAGGAGTAGAATTATAACTGAACATCGAAAAAGGTAGCCACTCGTCCCAATCAGTCTGATCAGGTGCCAGAAAATGTTTTAAGTAATCCTTTATCGTACTATGGGTCCTCTCTAGGGCTCCATTAGTTTCGGGATGATAAGCGGTGGTTTGCACCCGCTTTATCTTGAAAAGTTTGGCTACTTCCCTGAAAAGGTTGGAAGTGAATTCCCTTCCTTGATCTGTTAAAATTGACTCGGGAATGCCGAAATTACAAATAAACTTAGTTGTTAAAGTTTGGGCAATGGTTACTGCTTCATGATCTGGGATAGGATATGCTTGTGTGAATTTCGTTAAGTCGTCCTGAAGGGTTAAAATGAACCGATTACCGGATTCTGAAATTGGAAGTGGACCTACGATATCCAACGCTATCCGTTCAAAGGGTTTTTCGCTTGTGGTGGTGATCACAATGGGTTGTTTCATTCGTTGTCGGTGAACTTTATTGGTTTGGCATGATGTACATCGATTAACATAATTTGATATATCTCTTCGCATACCTTTCCAACGATACTTTAAACAAACTTTATTAAACATGCGATTCTGACCTGCATGACCCCCGACTACGGAGTTATGGTACTCAGATAAAATAGTAGGAATGATTCCTCGAAGCGGCTTGATTATCCGATTGTGACAAACTGTTATCTGAATATCAGAATTGCGAAAAATATAATGGAGAATGAGTTTGACCTTTTCCCATTTAAGTTGGTCTAAACCGCAACCAAGGCGCGGTAATGAAATAGATTTTATATTAAGTTTGTCTAACTCACTACGTAAGTTTTTCAAAGCATAAAATAAATCTGGATAAGTGGGTTTATCCCAGAAATTTAATTTGGTTACAACATGAAAAATATAAAAAGAATTTAACGACGAATGTAAAGTTTCGTGTAAAGAATGAGGTTTGCTAATTAAATCGTTATAATTAGGAATACTCTCTTTAATGGCTACGGCTAGTCCGGCTGACATTTCTAAATCTCCCGACACGCAATGTGCAATGTGATCTTGTCGATCTAAAAGGTTGGAGTTTAACTCGCGAAAATTATATTTTAACCGTTTCCGGTTCATATAATGAAACTGGATGAAATCCTGATAGGATTCATCAGAATGTTTAAAGTCCGCAGACGTAAGAAAAATTGAAAAAGTATTTACAGATACTTCAGGAGGATAACGAGAGAGAGCGTCGGCATTAGCATTTAATTTGCCGGGTTTATACGCAATCTCGTATTCGAATTCTTCCAGTTTCAAACGCCAACGAATTAGCCTGGAACTGGGATCCTTGTTATTAAACAACCAAGTTAATGGCTTATGATCCGTAACTATCTGAAATTTCCTCCCGTACAAATATGGTCGGAAATGTTTACAAGCCCATACAATGGCTAATAACTCCTTTTCAGTGACTGAATAGTTAGTCTCTGCAGGGTTTAAAGTTCGCGAAGCGAAATAAATAGGAAGATCGTTAGGGATCTTTCCTTGAGAAAGGACCGCTCCTATCGCGTGGTTTGAAGCGTCCGTGGTGACAATAAAAGGTTTTTCGAAATCGGGGTAACTAAGAATTGGAGGAGTAGTTATACTAATTTTCAATTGGGAGAAAGCATTCTCTTCCTTGTCCCTCCATGTGAATGGTACGTCTTTCTTTAATAAGGACGTTAAAGGGCGAGCAATTTTCGCAAAATCCGGAATGAATTTTCTATAGTACCCGACTAATCCTAGAAAGGATCGAATTTGTTGGATGTTCTTTAACATCGGAAAATTTTTGATAGAAACAATTTTATCAGGATCGGGTTTGATGCCGTCCTCAGTAATAATATGGCCTAAATAGCCCACCTCTCTTCGTAAAAAGGCACATTTGTTTGGCTGAAGCTTTAAGTTGTGTTTCGACAATCGCTGGAAAATTTCACGAAGTTTCCTATCGTGAGTTTGTAAGGTGTCAGCGTAAACAACTATATCATCCAAATATACAAAACACTTAATACCTTGAATGCCGGCTAACACGTTATTCATTAACCGTTGGAAGCATGCAGGGGCATTCTTGAGGCCGAAACTCATACGAGTGAATTCAAAATGACCGTTTGGGGTGGAAAACGCTGTTTTGGCCGCGTCGGCCGAAGAAATGGGAATTTGATGGTATCCAGACGCGAGGTCTAAGGTGGTGAAATATTTACTATGACCTAACTGGTCGAGAATGTCGGCGATGTTGGGCAAAGGATAAGCATCGCCAACGGTGACGTTGTTCAACTTCCTGTAGTCTATGACTACGCGCCACTTTTTAGCGCCTGAACTGTCGCTACGTTTGGGAACTATCCAAACAGGTGAGGACCAAGGAGAAGTGCTTTCCCGAATTATATCTTGACCTAACATTGTTTGAATTTGGGTTTCGATCTCCTGCTTATGCACCTCCGGAAATCGATAAGATTTAGTAAAAATGGGTACTTGCGACGTAACGGGAATGTTATGGCAAACTGAGTTTGTATGCGTTAACTCGTCACCTTCTAAATAGAATAAATGATTATAAGAGTGGCAAAGGTTAAGAATAGACTGTTGCTCTTCTTCATTAAGATGTGCTAAATCCAACTGACTATCGAGACTTACGTTTCGTTTCGAATCGTATAGTTGGGGTCGCGATAAAATTTCTTCACTGTCGACTTCATTAAAGGGTTCAAGGGTTACGGAAAGGGGAAAAACTCTTATGTGGGTTTCCGTTGTATTTAAAATAGTCGCTAGTGCTTCGAAATTTGTCACTTTTGTTAAAGCGCGAGACAAGAATACGCCTGGAAGTATGGTTTGATCGGGAATAATTCCGACTTGAATTTCTGGATTTAAAACGTTAAGTGAAACTAACGTTTCAGTACGAGGTTCTAATATTACAAAAGGTTCATGACCACGGTCTAAAAGGGGATACTTAATTCCGTATAAAATAAGTACGTTAGCTTTATAATCTAACACTATACCGTGTTTTGTTAAAAAGTCATTACCAAGGATTCCATCTAATGGTAAATTAGAAACGGATTTAGAAATTACATAAAAATGATGTTTTATCTCCGGCTTTCCGGGGAGTAAAAGTGTAAGAAAAGTAGAACCTAAGGTTTTAGGGGGGGTAGAAGATTTAGTGATACCCATTATGGTCACCGTATCCTCTGGATCCAACTGAAAATCTTGGATCGATTCGGGGCTTACCAAGGAGACGCCCGCGCCCGTGTCAATTAAGAATCGTAAATATCGTTTAGAGTTATTTAAACATTGAATGATTATAAAAGTTCCCGTGGGGTCGATTGAATGGATTCTGCCGCTAGGGGTAAAGTTTTGTTCCTTCGCCTGGCAGTTGGTTTGGGAACACTGAAGTTTAAATGGTTTACTCTAGCATTGCGTTTTTGCTGGTTTTCACTACGGAGTTTGCAATTTTCAAGTAAATGACCTTCGTCTTTGCAGTAATTACAAAAGGTATTTTTACTATAAGGGTTCCTAACGAAATTAGAATTATTAGGATTAGGATTAAACCGTTGGTTAGAATTTCTAGTAAACGAATTAGAATTAGCATTTTTATTAAAAGAATTATTATAAGAATGTTGATTGGAATCAAAATTCTTATTAAAAGTGTTAGAAGGGCGTTGATTTACATTATTATAATTATAATTGAAAGGTTTAGAAGTAGGGCGTTGATTTGCATCACGCGGTGAATAATTATTTAAAAAGGGTTTATTAAAATTCGAATTAGGGTTTACATTGTTATAATGTGGTTTTCTCTCAGGTGTCGGATATCTCTCCGGCCACCTCTCTTCCTCGTCCAAAAGATTGAAAATGTCTTCTAACGACATTGGTTTACCCTGAAATATTCTCCTCCCTATCTGGGGTTCAAGTCCAGTAAGGATAGAATCTACGGCTGTCTCTTCGAGCTGTGCCAATCGACCGGGTGCAAGAGTATCATCCGGGATAGCATCCTGCGCTCTATTTAAAAGATTTTGAACGCGGATCGCGAAGTCGCGAGCATTTTCTCTAGAATTTTGGCTTACGCCATGAAGTTTGTTACGGAGTTCAACGGGATTAACCTTCCGCTTGTACGTCGAAATTAAAAATGTTTTAATCTCCTCATACGTCGTAAATCTGGAGATTTGAAGTTTTGCATCCCCCGTGATGGATAACTTAATGTGACGTATGAGTCGAGGTAATAAATCTGGCGGGCAACTTGAAATTGCCTCGTCACAGTAAAAGGTGAAGTCGTTCAGATCTTCAGTTTTGGGGTTGAACGTGCATGGAATGAAACGAATATACTCCTCAATCGACATTGTAAAGGATGCGATTGAAGGTACAGCTTCCTCCGAAATTAAAGGTGAAGGGTTGGGGTTGTTAGAAATAAAAGGGGCAGGAATTGAAATATCGAAAAATAAAGGTGAGGGGTTTGAGCGTGTATGTGCAACCTTGATAGACATAAAAGGACTCACAGTTCGTTCGGAAGATCAAATTGTTCGAAAAGTGTCGATCTCTCAGCTCACGCAGTTATACTGGTGAGGCTCCAGACTCAAGACTAGGCAGCTCGTACGTGGGTGTTCGTGTAGCTGGACGTCGAAAGCTCTGTTTTAAGGTCGTTGACCTCCTTCCTTCCTGGATCTCCTGAATTAGTAGTCTTCGAAAAGTCAAAACATTCAATTACTATCCAACTCTCGCCGTGTAGATTCTCGATCAACGTGCTTGCGGCGGGCCGCTTGACGTATCCCGACAGAATGCTACCGACTGCGCCAAAAATATCATGTTATTTTTGATACTATTAAAATAGGCGAGAGGTAGGTTGTAAATGTGTTTATTTCGACGGTAAAAATGATACAAAAGTCGCTCGTGGACTGGTTAACGAAGCGTAGACGCGCGGACGGTCTAGGCTCCGGACTCCTCCTGGACGTGGACAGGTTCTTGAAGAGGGAGAGGTCTTCCCATTTAGAAGTTCTTGATGGGACGAAGGAGAATCCTCCCTATCTGAAGTTCTTGATGTGACGCAGGAGATTCCTCCCTAGTTGGATTCCCAACGAGAAGTGAAGTGTAGAGGGAGAGTTCCTCCCGACTTGGATTCCCAAGATAGAGTGATTTGATCCGGCCGTGACCCTCCTTATATAGTAGTCGAGGCACGTGCCGGATGCAACTGGTTGGTGGGGGAAAGCCCTTCTGTGATTGGGTGTGGGTAGCTTGTCTCCGATAGGTCCGTTTCGCGCATGGATATGAATCGAAACGTGGCGCGTCGAAGTACGATTATAACAGTATTGAAGTTGACTTGACATGTCGCAATATCTTGTAAGCCAATGGATATGTTGACTTGATTTTTTTTTTATTACGTAGATATTAATTGACTGCTCGTCGTAAATCATATTTACATACTATTCGAAAGCTTATGTCTTGGACTATGATATGATTTTTTTCTTTTATTAAAATTCCTCCAGTATTTTGCGAGTATTTGTTTCTATTCGGTCATATTCAGTAAAAAATTATCTACTAATCTTCGTATAGAAAGTCAATATCGCAACTATTATTAAATAAGTTTGTTAATTATTCAATAGACGAAAATTTGATTTTCATGTTTGCTTTGTACATTTTTGTACATATATACATTTTGTTAAATCGGGATTTTTATAAACAATTTGTCTGTTGAACTCGGTACAGTCCCGCTCAAATGGGGACGTCTGGCAACCTTGGAGACGGCGAGTGACGCCGGCCTGGCGACGTCACCAAGACGCTAGAAAGAGACGAGTGAATGCTAGAAAGAGACGCGAGATGTGACTTCGCGGTCTTACCCTAAAGCGTACATTTTGTGAATTCGCGCCCCGTTCACTCTGTATATAAATAACGTGTAACTTCATAAATATTCGATAAATACACTACTAATGTGCAAAAAGTTCTTTGTTAGAAAAAATTAAAGCTCATTATGTTTTATATTGAAATCTATATTTTCTTAAAATACATGTTATAGTCAGAATTTTTTGATAAAATAAAATATGCATTGCAGTTCACGTTAGGCTAAATATTAGCGTTATTAAATAGTTAATTTTTAAAGAGGGGGAAAGGCTAAATATTTTTTGTATGCCGTAACAAAGATATTAAAAGCAGCACTAAAGTAGGGGAGTGTATTGAATATTAGGAAAATATAAATAATTATATATATATATATATATATATATATATATATATATATATATATATATATATATATATATATATATATATATATATATATATATACAGTATAAATAATACCTATGGTCAAACTAGAAAAAAAATCATTAACACGTTTTAGTATGCTTGCAAAATCACACTTAACAATATATATTGATTGTTTTTTTATAAATCAATTAAATATAAACTTGAAAAATAAAAATAGGATTTTTTTATAAAATCCCTGATAATATAATTAACAAGTAATCGAAAATTAAATAAATTACTATTGTAACTGAGTTTGATTCAGTTACAATTGACACGCAACGCAATAACAAGATTCGATTCTGACAGTCCGCTAAACCGCGACATGAGGTACGCTCAGCTAGTGATCGGTCCCGCTGGAAGCGGAAAAGTAAGTAAAATATTATAATTTTACCTAAAATAAACTATTAGATATCAAAATTTCTTTACTTATGTCACAGATTCTGTAATATAATGTTATTAATACTTCACCTTTAATTTAAATTGTAGTCTACATACTGCTCGACGATCGTTAAGCATGCTGCGGATTGCAATAGAATAGTCGAAGTCGTTAATTTGGACCCTGCTGCTGAACACTTCGATTATGAACCGCTTGTAGATATAAGAGAGCTAATACACTTAGATGACGCCATGGAAGACGAAGATCTACAATACGGACCAAATGGAGGACTTATCTTTTGCATTGAGTAAGAATATATTTATTTACCAGGAGATATATAATATTTAATATATAAAATATTATCTTCAGAACGCTATTGGAGAGCGTCGATTGGTTACAAGAGAAACTTGGAGACGATGACGACGATTACATATTGTTCGACTGTCCGGGTCAAGTCGAACTATATACTCATTTAACTGTTATAAAACATCTAGTAGAACAGTTACAAAACTGGAATTTTCGCATTGCCACTGTGTTCTTAGTAGATTCCCAATTTATGATAGACGGTGCTAAATTTCTTTCAGGTAAAAGTCATAAAAATATTATGTTAAACGTTTTTTTATTGTATCTATACAAATATTTATAGGCACTATGGCAGCATTGAGCGTTATGGTAAATTTAGAATTACCTCATGTTAATATATTAAGCAAAATGGATCTACTTAGTAAATCGGCAAAGAATCAATTAGATAGGTATATTAATTTACATTTTACTATTTTTTTTTTATAAACCAAAACTAATTTTAGAATCTGATCACAGATTTTTAGAACCGGATCCGCACAGCCTTCTAGCCGATATGGATAACTCGCATTCAAAATGGCACCAAAAGTACAGAAAGCTCTCAGAAGCCATCGGTAGACTCATAGAAGACTTCAGCTTGGTTCAATTTTATCCGCTCAACATTCAAGACGAAGAGAGCATATCTGATATTCTAATGACTATAGATAATATCATACAGTTTGGAGAAGATAGTGACGTTAAAACCAAAGATTTTGACGAAGCAGATCCTGACGACTGAATATTTTACACAATATATATTTAGAAACTTATTATTTTTACATAATTAAATAAATGTTCACAGTTAACACGCTTTTTAACTAAGTAATATACAGTATTATTTAATTGGGTATATTTTATTATACAGATTCTGGAGTAGTATTTGCGCCATCGTCTGGTTTGCTCTCGAGTGAAAATGGCGGTATCCTGCAGTCAAATGTATATCCATCTTCGCGCTCCATGCGGAATGTACCCCTATGTAAAAAAGTGTTATAAACATGTAATCAATGATTATTTTAAGACACAAAGATGAGTCAATATCCGCATTCTGCGATAATAATGTAACTTATTGTCTTTTGAATGTTGCGTTTTTAAGTCGTGATCTCACTGTACCTCTAATTACACTTTCTACACAAAATTGTCAAGAATCGAAGAATAAGTTGCCAACAAGTTTTGAATAAATTGTAGATTTACACTCGTACGAATTTACCCTATACACAAAAATATTTTAGACTAGTATAAATCTTCTAAATAATATGTTTGAGATTGTCCTATTGTTTGTATCACAATTCTCCTTATGTACATATATTAAAATAACAAATCAATGCAGTCGATTCCAATTTTAAAATAATACAATACCATTTTAGAAACTTCTTTATAAAACAATAATAAATTTATTAGTCTATGTTAATTTCTATAATTCATAATCGAAATAAGTTTTTAAACATTTCTTTAACATTAAAATTTAATGCATCTGCCAATATTGTTATATTTCTGCATATCTAAAAATAAGGACTAAAAAGGCATGTAATTTAGATAGAAATTGTGGACCAAGATATATGAATTGTAACAAAACAACCAACATCCTATTTGTCCTCTTAACTCTTTGACCTATACAACTATTCCTTAACCACTTTACACGCGGTCTCACATGGGTGTGTGAATTTAGAAATGTCCATTACTCAGCTTCTGAGCATATGCTGGACTCCTTTGGCATTTCGTTTCAAGTAAAAAAAAGGTCACTTTTTTTATTAGCTGTGGAAGTCATAAATTAGAAAAATACAAGGCATTGTGTTACTTACATTTTTGCCCCTTAAAGTATTTCTCAATTGCATTAGATGGGATGGAGACAATAAAAGAAATTGAATGAATAGGTAGGTAGTAAAGCCAGCAAAACATATTCAAGTAAGCATCCTTGACTAATTGGGGTTGCTTTATCTTTCCAATAATTTGACACACTTGTATTACTATATTGCCCCATATTTCTTAGAATTTATAAAATACAATATTTTTTTGTATGGAATGTGTTTTAAAAATGAAGATATCTTTATTTCCTTACGTCCATTGTTTATTATTGGGTTCATTCCATTATTTTATTATTGTTTTGGAACACTCAAAAAAAACACCCGCATGTTAAGTGGTTAATGAACTTCTCTATTATAAATCTAGTTCGCCAATAATATAATATCATTAATTAAACATTTCCAATCTAATGGCGTTGAAAATAAATAATTATAAAAAGTTACAATTACCACATGTGTCCGCTAGGAGCCTGAAGACTGACATGACTGCTGTACTGGAAGGCTGGTTGAGAACGAGACAGCCTCGGCTCTTGACCGACAACTCCTCTACCGCGTACAGTCTCCAACGTGCCAGACAATGAAAATATTCGCCAATGCCTCTCTCGCAACTGCACCCACAGAGGTCCCAAGTTTTCCAATCGAATACAGTACCTCCACTAAAATAAAAACCTATATATAAACTACGTTCTATGATATGAATTAACGAAAAACGCTAATAACCCAATAGACTGCAGTGGTTTGTGATTCGCGACAACCCATATAAAACGGTATAACAGTCACGCGAACGCCCTCAGTACTTTCACGATGGACGTCGCTCAGTTCTAGCCATGGATGATTTTTCTTTTGCCAGGCTCGAAGAGTTTCTTGAGCCATGTATGGTGGATCTGAAACATAATTTAGTTAAATAAAAAGCTTAGATTAGAGGCGTTTTATTTTTAATTAGCTGCTAGATTATCTAATTTTAACCCTTTGAACTCCCATTTCGAGGTGGATTCGACATCGGTTTTTTACCAGCAACTCCCATGTCAACTGGGAGAGGGCTCAACATTTTTTTATAGCTGTTTTTTGAATAATTTTGATATATTTTATAATGGAAACATCAAGTAATGGTTTAAAAAGACAAATTTCTCGCTCTACGACTAAATACTCATTCATTCAATACCTGGAATCAACAAAAAATAATCTGCCTAGGATTGCTCGGCAGATGCAGTGGGTGTTTGATACAATACTGTCTATGTGGCAACTTATTGCCCTGAACATCTTGTGTATTTCTGAAGCAATTCATTTTGATTTATATTATACTATACTTACATTTCAATGGTTTAATCATTATTTAGTTAATTATATGTTTTTTTTTTAATTTATAGAAGGATGTCTCAAACTATCAAAAATTAATTTTAATGTAGTAAAGATGATGAATATTATATGAATATTTTAGATGAAGCTTTAGAACAATTAGAAATAACATTTCTTAAGGATTATTTAGTTCTGAATATGGAAGCCTTTTGGTTACGGGCATTTCGTTCCAGAATGCATTTTTGGTAAAATATTTTATTCCCATAAAGGTTAATTTTACAAATATTCTGAGTATTTTATTTAGATTATATTTAAACAGATCACAATCAGAATTTGAAGAACAGTCGCGAAGGAAGATAAGAAACGACGTATTATTGCGAAACTTGTGAAAAAATATCTAATTTTTTTCAAAAGATTATTTTAAAAAAGTATCACACCTAATTTTAAAAATTAATTTGTCAAATAAATGTTTAATAAACACATTGAAGAGTCATCATAATTTCAACTTCCTTTTAAATATATATTAAAACATGATTTCCCCCTCCCCTCTCCCCCCATTGTATCAAATAAATAATGACAAATTCACTGAAAATGTCTGGAGTGCAAAGGGTTAAGAAAGATATTTTTCATCTCATACCTCTGTCTGGACAATGCATGAGAAATTTATCAAAGAGCTCATGTTGAACGGGAATCTTTTCCAAACTGGCATATGGTATGATGTCTTCGTGTGCCACATAGTCCAGGCCGGGAATGGCATATAGACTCCTCGACGATTCCTGACTGCCTAAGAATGTCACCGCTTCTGTCTGCGCTCGCTGTGAAATAATATTTTTAGCACCATTTGAGTATAATACGTAATATAATTTATTTTGATATTAAAAATGATATATTTTAAATATGAAAATTAAAAATGAAAACATTTATTATATATAAATCACACCATACATATATTGGGTAGCTACTTGCCAAAACCAAATGATTATTGATTAAAAAAAAAATTTTTGTATTATTTAAAAATCCATAATTATAATCTAGAGCCAAAAACATATATTGTAACTAATTAAATATGTTACAATTATAATAAAAGAACAATTATATATAAGATCATAAAAATTAAGCAAGCACATATTGAATTTTTATAAAATATTAACGATGATATTTAAAAATTCCTTCCGAAATGGCCAGCAAGAATCAGTTTCTATTAAATTTCTATTTTATAGAAAATCAACATAATTTTTTTCATATAAATCAAGCTACTTATTCTTGTAGAAAAATTATATATGGAAATTATCTTTCAATAATTTATTAATGTCCGTGTAAGTTAAACTTTACTCCCATATTTAGTGACATATCTGGTATTGGCAAATAGACAGAATTATAAAAGAATAGAAAACATTACTTGATGTTAAAGATTATTATATATGCGGTGATATTAACGAACACAGTAAAAACATATAAGGCATACGATCTCATAACAGTATGCGAACTCAATGTCGAGTTCGTTATGAAGCAAATATATAAAGCTGAACAGTAAAACTGCAGTCGCACATTAGTCGAACAAATGTTAACCAGAAAACCGGTCGCATTAGTTATTAATGTAACCCATTACGTAACATTCATACTGCGATTGATCATTTTTACCTTTTTTTTCCAGTCGGGGCGCATGTCAACGGTGGCATGTATGAAAAAAATTATTAGAAACTATTTTTAACTTGCAAATTTTATATATGTACTATAATAACGGCCACGCAAAAAAATAAATCGGTATAAAACCTAGCTCAGTAATTTTCAAATAAACAAGCACTTACGATAAAAGGTCCATCTCTAGAATCGATGAGAACTTGATAAAACGTGTGCGTCCTTCCTTTTACTTCTCTGGCGCCGGAGCCGTTGGTGTCTGTGCCGCCGGTGGCGGACGAAGCGTTCAGATTAGGATCGTTCCTCCTATCGGCTATGTCGCGGTCGTAAACACGAGCCCCCCAAGGGAACAACACTACGCCTCTGTATCCAAAGACTCGATGAAGGAGCAGTTGACCCGTTTCATATTTTCCGGATAATTTAGGGGTTTCCAATTTACCCACTTCCGCTAGCCTATGAACAAATTAATTGTTATTAGAATTAAAATATATAAGATTCAAAATTAATAAAAACACTAGACTGCAGAGTCAATTGTGAGTAGTATTTCTTCTCGAGTATTTCTCGAGAAAAATGTCAAACCGAGAATTATCATTTCTCGAAAAATTTTATAAAGCATTTTTTATTATTATATATAAAATTAAATTTGTATGAATATTTTTAAAAGGTTTACAACCGCTGCTCTTTTTATAACACTGCATAATTGAAAGTGGGTTCATGCCTAATATGCATACTTCTTGGAAAGTTTTAATAGGAGTCTGGGAATGACAACAAGTTGTTTACAAATGTTTAACACTAGAACTTGCCTTATTTTTGCTTACGTAATAAAGGAAGACATTTAGATAAAAAAAAACTTTCTGAATGTGTTTGTGCCAGATGTTTGAAATTATGCATACTTTTAAAAGTATTTGAATGAGCAACAATTATTTTTCAATTTTCTATTACTCTAATCGACCGGTGGCTTTATCTTTGCTTTGGTAATCTAAGAACCCACTCTGATAAGAAGAAATTACTCATGGGAATTGGCAGAATGCAAAACGAATTAGGGCTACTTTTCTTTTTCGATACTTCAAAAAGGTTTTATTATATTGTTTTTGTAATGTAGCAACAGCTGTTATTAACAATTGTCTTATAATTATTATAATTATTATTGACAGCCGAAGGGGTTTTAAAATTTTTGTTAAAACAATTGGAAAATATAAATTCTGAGCTAAGCTCGAAATTTCAACGGGCAACACTTAAACAAACGAAGGCACTACCGATACAAATACAAAGAACAGTCGGTGCCGATACAATGATATTAATTGCGCTCAAATGCTTATTTACAGAATTGCTGAATCTCCAGTTGTATTTCTTATGACAATTATGCAATGAAACGTCATTTGTCACCCCATTGAATTTAGTCAGAAAAATGCGTCATTTAATTAAATACTATGAATCCTAAAGAAATAGAAATAATAAAAAAACATAATGACGTCCTTCATTTTAAACCAGATATTCTTAGGTTATCTCTAAAAGAAATTCTAAAAATTGTCGAATCTATCCCGAAAATATTTTTTAAAATATCTCATTTTAGTGAAATCAAATCGAAAACATTTTCAACGGTACATATATATTTTTACCATTGAAAATATACATTTACATACAGTCCATCCAAGACATGAACGCTCATCGTCACAGTATTGGTGAGAAAATATAATAGGGTGACCATGTGAAATTATAAATATCACTTTCTTACTTTTTTTGTTTATTTATATACATATTTAACTCAAAAACATGAGTAGTTTTTCTCCAGTTTGAATCTGTTCAATATAATATTTTTAAAAATATCAATAAAATATTACAGGAATTGTTTTATTGATTACAAAATACCACAACATGACAATAATTTATAATAAAAATATAACACGTTATAATTTTTAATTCAATTTCCAACGTATGATCACCCTACACTTAAAACAGTCTTGATTTAGTAATGGTAACGTTCTCCTATCGGTGTAAACAAATTCGCGGAAAACTGTGTATGTATGCATGCATGCGTATACGCACCCTAATTTACAACAACGATGATGAGCGCTAACATCTTGGATGGACTATACTTACACATATAGACATATACAATTTATTTTTTATTTTTAACACTTGACGCGACGAAATTCGTAAGACCGTTCAACACGGAATTCCTCTTCCTTGGGCCTACAATTTAAGAAATACTTTTAATAATTATTTCATGAAAAATTTTTTTTTTTTTTTTCTATAATGTATTTTTTAACACTTATAATATTATATATTTGACTAAAAGCACTTATGGAATCAACTAAAGTGGAGAAATAATTTTGGCCGTCCAGATCGGGCAAATACCCCACAGTGCGACGACGGAAATTTTACTAATAAAAGCTAATACCTAGCATCAATCTACCGATTCTTCTTTTCAATATTTTTTATAACTATAAAGAACTGTATTTGTAACTAAACATTCAACTAAATACAACATAACCTTGAAATTGTGCATGACATACTTCGACATTGACACTAATAATTACATAAGAAAAATCGCACACACAATTGACGCTCGATTCTAGTAAGAATTATAGAAATTGGTGGTTAACTTCATTTTCAAGCTCTTTTTATATAACTTGACAGTTGAGTGGCAAAATATAGAAATATGTTGAAATACGAATGCAAATAGCCGTGATTCTAATCAAAAAGTGTCAGAAACATCACCTGGAGTAGCAGCGTCGCCAGGTAGGGCTGACAGCCAAACTCAGCCGCAGCAGCCTCATCCCTCATCCACCCTGGCCCATCGCCACTGCCGATGACACTTTTAAATCGCAACCAGTGTTGCCAACGTGTACAACTTACCAAAAACAACACGGTTATTAATATTGCCAGGATAAAAATTAATTCAATTCACATCGACTCGTGTGCTGTCATTTGAAAACATTAAATTGTATTTATTTCAATTAATTGTAGGGCTGTCAAATCTGTAACACAGCAAGCATTTGGATGCGGCTCATTTGTTGAATTGCAAAATACTCAATATTAAACATGAAAGTTGATCCAACTTCAGTTATTGACTTTTTAAAAAATCACAAATTTAAGGATATTGTAGAGGCCTACTTATATATGTATTTATAAATAGGCCTCTACAACATTCTTATAATGTATTCTAATATGTGCTTCCTTCGAGCCTTTTCGATGATTATACTTGGGAAAAAAACTTCTTCAAACTGCTGGTAGGGAATATAAACAATCTGTGGATTCTGGAAAAACTTCGTTTTGCATGTCACCTAATTACCAATGCTTGCGTTTCAAAGTATTGTTTGTGTTTTGGACAATTTCTCAATAAGCATATCTGCCAGATAGTATTGTTTTGTTTTCGTCAAAGTACTCACAGTTGTTGGTCCAGCCAGTAATATTATAATATAGATCTTTTAACATATAAATTTTAAATTTATAATTATTATATAACAACAGTTTTAGTTTCGCTCCGAAAAATATATATTGGTCAAAAGATCAAAGACTGGAAGAGACGTTTCACTCCCCCAATCCACGATGGTATATAAGCTAAAGCGCTGCCATACTTTATAATTTTCGTTAACACTTCTTCCGGGACTTGAATACAAAATTACCACTTCGCTTCTGGCTTGGAATTTAAGAGTGTTCATCCAAACTCACACCAATCTGAGTTACACTGAATCAACCAATATGACTCTTAGAAACAAGAGAAAACCAAACGCGTTTACTTCAATCGTCCTATCTGTTGCAGCCAAGCAGGCACATTGAATCTCCAAGATCTCAACCCAATCTATGGAACGACTAGGAGACGATGATGATGACAGAATATCTCGGTGATAACGTACGGTAAGACGGTTAAGATAAGAAACGTAATAACATATTCACTTAAATGTAACATAAGATATTGAATTTTGATTTTTATTATCGTAATCTGTATTTTTATACATATAGGTAAAAAAAAAATACGAGTGCAACGTGTTACTATGTGGTTTAATTATATATTATATTTTAATTTGTTTTAACACTGCTTAAATGTATTTCTATTATTAGTTTTAATTAATCTTAATTAAGCTAAAAGACCATACTGCATAGATAAAGATTTTCACAGATTGTGAAGATCTATTAGACCAGTGGTGGCCAACTGAAATCACTTGGTGGGCCAAATAAAATAATGCATGTTTTTGAACGGCCACACATAAATATTTTACAACTTAATAATAATATGATAGTTTTATATATAAAATAAATAAACAACTTACAATTAAGATATAATATTTTAATATTTTTTAAAATCATTTCAACATTTATTTTTTATTACATGATCATTTTTTGGTGTCGATTGGTATGAAAATGTAAGACATATAGAAATTTCATAATTTCAAAAGGGCCAATCAAAACCTTTAAGTGGGCCACTTGTGGCCCGCGGGACACGGTTTGGCCATCGCTGTATTAGACAAATTAATTTTTTTTAACAATGATAATGGCTAATAATCACTACTTAAAATTGGTAAACGAAGTAAAAAAAATGTTATATTATCGATGACTAACGTCTTATATGAATTGTTTTTACTGTACATATTCTTTCTATGAAGATTTTTAAAATGTATAAAATATTTATTATTTAGCTTAATTCAGAGCGTTGAACGATAGGAATTAAGTTTGCATTATGAAGTCTCAAGAAAAGGAAGAAGGAATCAAATATGTATTATGTTGAAATAAGCCTAAATTAGAATAAATGTATATACCTAATAAGCTTATATATTATTATTTATTACATAACACAACTAATCATTTAAGAAGTATATCTAGCCTACTCAAAAGGTAATCTTATAAATTATTAAGTGATAAGTGCTTTTATCAAATCCAAATTTTTATTTTTGTCAAGGCCAATTTAATATTTATTTGTCTTTGAATATATTATAGCCACAGGGCACCAAAATATGAACATTATATTTATGTAGTGTTCACCCTGTATATCAGTGGTAGTCAGATTTTCATTTCTCGGCGCCTATGCTGAATCCAAAGCGCCTTATATCAAATTCTAATACGTATACTTTGTAGATTAGCAAATAAAATTATGTTTTTTTAATGGAGACGCCATTGTGAAGAACACACTTCAGGAACCATTGCTATATATATGTTAGATAACAGGTTGCATAAGTTGCACAATTAGGACAGCTGTAATACAGTAACAAATTATACAAAATGACGTATATGATATTGTTTTGTTATATAGTGTGGATTCAGATTTAGATCCATAAGATTATATCAGAGATGAAAACATACACATAAAATAACAAAGCTATCTTTTTTAGCATTAAACGTATTTCACAGTCATAAATGATCAAAATACGGATTCATTTGCAAATGTCTACAAATCACAAAGCTACGTTTGTGTTAGTTAACATGTTTTTGCAATAGGATTTTTTATTATCTACGATCGTGTATGACGAAAAAAAGTTTAGAATAAATGCAAATAATATTTAGTGAAGTTGAAATAGTGTTTATTTATTGTGAAAAATATCAAGAGATCACAAATAAATATTTTGTGTTTTAAGTAAATTTTTTTTAAGTCTAGCCTTTCAGGGCTGAGCATTGATTATGACAAATACAAAAGTTGTTGGATATTCAGTGTTGCAGTGTCAGTAAGGACTATGTTTAAGGTTCCGATGGCAGAGGTGACTGTGAAGTCACCGTGGACTGAAATTTAAAAAAAAAAATATATGAATAATAAATTAATTTGCTTATTGTTGTACCTACGTAATTGGTTGAAGAGCAAATCCCAAGTTGGTTTATATAGTTTTATAGCGAATCATTCATTCCTTATAACAAACATAACATCGACATTATCTGACCGTTAATTACCTTCGTATCGAATCGATTCGTCTCTCTGAGGAAAAGTACGCAACTTGCCTTTGTATCGTAACTAGAGACGAAGACAATTCGCTTCGAAACTGCAGTTTTAACAATGCTCCTTTGTTAGCAGACTTAATTAATATAAGTGTTGTATTATAGTCTCAAATTTAAAAAGATAAATTGTTTAAACTGTAGTTCAATTGAGTTAAACCTAAACATTCTATCTGTCAAATTCTGATCAGCGAATCAAAAATGCGAAGTCTTAAACCAAAGATTAAAACAGGTAAAAAAGAAAAAACGTTGTTTTTCAGTAAACAAGCAATCAAATCTGCTTTTAAAAATGTAGAAAAACTTTTTTTAAGATGAGAAATGTATTAAGTATAAATACAAAAAAAAATCTACCATAATATTACATTGCTTCACTTAGTGTGCAACAATATTGAGAGTAGATATAAATAAAAAAGTAGATTTAATAGTTGTAAAAATATGATTGAAAGATCAAAATGGTAGGAAATTCAAGAAATATACATAGATATATGTACACAGATTTAATACTTGAAACAGTGGCGTAGCTATAGGGGGGCGGAGGGGGCGGACCACCCCGGGCGACACTTGCTTGGGGGCGGCATATTCGCGATGGAATCGTCTAGTGTGGTTCTTAGCCCTGAATAAACTACTATTTATTTAAATCTACGAATAGTAAGAGCTTAACAATAATCAATTTATTATTTTAAGAAATGCTGATTTTATGACCCTGCAAAACAATGTATGGGGGGGGGGCAATTTTAAGGATTGCTCCACGCGGCACATACCCTAGCTACGCCACTGACTTGAAATAGAGATAATTTAAGGATAGTTAGGTATAAGAAAACGAGTACGACCAGGGGAATATTAGTTATTTTATCACTCATTAGTTATTATTAGATTATTTGGACCCGACAAACTCATCCCTTGATCAGAAAGTACACTCCACCCCTGATGGAGAGTTCTATATTATGTATATTGTTTATGCGTATTATCTATCTTAAAGATGTTATTCAGCTAACTACCTAATAATACGAACGAATCATATAAATACAGAAGCAATCGCGCGAATGTTTCATTGGTAATATAAGATGAAGCTCCTCGCTTTAGTATTGTTTTGCGTCGGCGTGGCTAAGGTAACTTTTTATTTTACATTATATATTTTATAATGTTTATTCAACGTAAATGAATAACTATAACTGTTTCAGGCCGGGTTGCTTCCAGGAATTCAATTCCCCGAAAAAGATATTGGTACATATTCACATTTAAAATTAAAAATATTTTCTGTTGTATTGAATTCCTGACTCATGATTTTATACATAAAATATTTAATTAAATTCATCAGACTCAAGGATTATCCAAGGATGGCCAGCAGCACGAAACCAATTTCCTCATCAAGTCTATCTTAGGTTGACATTAAATGACGGCCGTGTTGGAGCTTGTGGAGGGTCTTTGATTTCGGCAAGATGGGTTCTTACCGCAGCTCACTGCCTTAAGGAGTAAATAATTTTTCGGCAATATGGGTTTTGGATGATTGATTGTAGATTCAAATTGTAATATCACTGCTTTTCAGAATGAGAAGTGCTCAAATCCGACTTGGAAGTGTCGATGTTAATACACCTGGAATTACCGTTGAATCAACGAATCTTATTGTCCATCCCAACTATAATCCTAACAATATCAACAACGACATCGGTCTTATCGGTCTTAATCAGAGCATAAAAGAATCAGGTAAGTTTTTTTCTAAGACATTCCTAAAACTAAGGTTATATCATTTATTACAAAACCCATTTCAGCAAACATTAAGTACATAGCCTTACCAAGAATGAGGCAACAATCAGATTCCTTCGCTGACAGATTAGCCACAGTCTGCGGGTGGGGATACACAGCAAATAGTAAGTTGATTACTTGCCCATGGACGACATTTCAGATTTTAACAGGAGGGGGGGGGGGGCAAAAGTTGCCCAGTCAGTATTCGTTTTTTTAATATTTCATTCAAATGATATTCATTTTTCAAATCTACGTCAAAAGCAATAAAATAGTGCCGCGCAGTAAAAACCCTTGGTTATCTTATGTTCATATTAATACTTTTTATGTATTATATTTCAACTTACAATAAGTGAGAATCAAATGAAGCATATCTAAACCAAATTTAGACCATTAGGAGAGAGTAAAAAACAATTATCCCTTAATTTGCTTTATTGCTTTTGACGTGAATTTTTGACTTCTGAGAAGTAATAATTGTTTTTGCGCCCTCCTATTGACCAAAATTCGGTTTGAATACACTTTGACCAGCACTATCATATCAGAAGTCCATTGTAATATCAGTTAGGATAGCTGTCACATTTTAAACATAGTGTAATATCCAAGTGCAGACAAACTATGGAGCAATATGCGGGATGCGACGTCTGTATGTACTTCTTCATCCACTTAATTTCCCCTGAGAGTTGATTTGGCTTAGTTTGTGTTTTGATAAAACAAAAATATAATTATTGTAAAAATTTCATTATGTCAAGTTGGTTAGTTTGTGTTGATTAGGTTTGGGTTTGAACAGCAAATGTACGTATCGCAACCGTCAAATTGAGTTTCATAGACATTTTAGAGCAGCATATAATTTCACTAGCACCTATCAGTTAAACTATATTTTGGCTAGTAAAAATATATATCTACTAGTGAAAATATAACTTCACCGAAAAATACACATTCACTGTAATATTTATACATCGCATGTAAATAAATAATGATTTAAAGTATGTAAATGTATATTGAAATCATATGATTTTACTAGCACCTGCCAAATAAATGATATTTTCACTGGTAAAAATATATATCTACCGGTGAAATTGTATTCCAATATGATTTTACTGTAATGACATAATTTAAAAATATTTTCGGTATAGATTCGACACTGTTTTTTTAGATTTTTTTTGATAAACAGTCCGATAATTTCTGGTTTAGAATTAGAGACGTCATACAAGTTTTTATTAATAGTTCTATTTCATTAAGATGCATAGTATTTAATTAAATGACATGGGGGCAAATGCCCCCATCAGCCCCTCCCAAATGACGTCCATGTACTTGGCATATATTTAAATCTACATTATTACATCATACTAGTTTCATAATGGCTCTCAGTAGAACACTGTATTAAAATTGCCATTGCTTTTTTTTCTTTGCAGATGGACCAGTATCGTCTACCTTGAACTATGTCAATATGACTATCATCACAAATGAAAAGTGCAAACAAGCTTATGGTGCGACAATAATAGCGTCTACGATTTGTGCAGTTGGAATACAAAGCTCGGCACAAGGTGCCTGCAGTGTAAGTATATTATTATATAAGGTCTCCGCTTCCTAATCAGAAGGTTTGATTAAAATTATAATATTAGTATAATTTTCCAGAGATACATAAATATTAAAGCTTATTTGTAAATAGTACTAATTGTATTATTAATTACCGTATGACGTAATACAGGGAGACAGCGGCGGTTCTATGATCATGTACGATAACAAAGACAAGATGAACATCCAAATCGGAGTGGTCAGTTTCGTCAGTACCTTGGGATGTTCGTCCAGCTCTCCTACTGGATTTGTTCGTCCTCATCACTTTTGGCCATGGATCAGCAGAACCACTGGCATTCCTATTAGAAAATAATATTTTTTCGCATTACGTGCTGATAATCGAGAGCTTATAGTAGCATAGTAAATAAAAAAATACAAAATTACAAATTTTTAATTGAATTAAATAAAGGATTACAACCAAAAAGTAATGCACATACAGAATTGTGTCCAGAAATTATTGCGCACGGGTTTAATTCTTGAGTATAATTAAATAATACAGACTAACCATAAACGAAAAATATTGTGAACCGAGATTCTCACGCCAAAATACAAATGTAATCTCAAGTCGCAAATTATGCTACCATAAATTTAGGGACGTAAAATCTTATACATGCAATCGTAATAACCGAAATTGCTCATAAATCAATGTTCATGGAGTTCATGAACTGTGAGGTTCACTTATTCTTCAACTCATTAACTGCAAGCCACATTCAGTCTTAAACACACTGTTAGAGATTATAAGTATAAGTGAAATAGTTTTAAGACGGTTCGATAATTATTAAAAAAAGAGAAAGCAAAAAGTTAAAATAAATTAAACTTATTCCAAAGAGAAAATAATATCTCATGTTATACCACAGGGGTCCTAATTAGGACCATTGTTGTTATATATGTATATAATAATGATATAATTAACAATACAGAAAAATGTAAAATACGTCTGTCTGCAGGCGACATTTTAATGTATTGCGTAGGTGTAATTGTTAAAGAAGTTGTAGACAACTTGAATAACATATTAATTATAATAAATATATGGTATATACATATATGTAGATGGTACAAATAGAAAAAAAGGTATATTATCAAGGATGAGAAATATGTTACGTATAAATACAAGAAAAATAATCTATAATACATGCTTAATACTGACTGGCCAACTAATAAACGACCATTGACTTGCCAACTTTTGCCCCCCACCCCCCTAGATTAATCTGAAATGACGTCTCTGAAAAAATGGGTACCTCAATATATTTCATTCGTTTATGGACCACAATATAAAATCATTATTTTAAGATTTTTTATGTCACAATTGTATTAAATAATAATTATTATTTGATTCTCTTCAATAGGTACTTACTGATTTAACAGATATAATAAGAATATACTTATCATTTGTATAGTTTTTGTTTTATGGTAATACTGAGAATCTGATTATATTAAGCACTGATATTATTTTTGAATTATAAAAAAACCCGAAATGGATCTATGAGTATTATTATCTATAAATAATTTAATCATTCGAGATTTATATCGAGAGTTAAATATATTAAATTGTTTATGGGTATTATCTATTTTAAAGATTTTATTAAACTCACTACATGATAATACTTATCGAATCATATAAATACAGAAGCAATTGCGCGAATGTTTCATTGGTACTCCAAGATGAAGTTCCTCGCTTTAGTATTGTTTTGCGTCGGCGTGGCTAAGGTAACTTTTTCTTTTAAATATTAATAATTTTAAATGTTTATGTACTTTAAAATAATAAAATGACTCGTCTAATTTTTTTCAGGCCGGATTACTTCCAGGAATCCAATTCCCTGAAAATGCTATTGGTAAATATTCACATTTAAAATTAAAAATATGTTTTGTAACTGATTACTAACTGAAAATTTTTAACATAAAAATTAAATTAATTTCTTCAGACTCGAGGATTATCCAAGGATGGCCAGCAGCGGAAAACCAATTTCCTCATCAAGTCTATCTTAGATTGACATCAAATTCAGGCGGCGGTGCAGCTTGTGGAGGTTCTTTGATATCGGCAAGATGGGTTCTTACCGCTGCTCACTGCGTTCAGGGGTAAATAATATAATATTAGAATTTATAAAGCATAAACTCCGTCAATAGGGTCATTGAAAAATTGCCTCTTATTGATTTATTATATATATATTCTAATTGTAATATATCTTTTCAGAATGAGAAGTGCTCAAATCCGACTTGGAAGTACCAATGTTAATACACCTGGATTGATCGTTGAATCGTCGAATCTCATCGTACACCCCAACTACAATCAAAACAACCTTAACAACGATATCGGTCTTATCGGCCTCAGCCAGACCGTTCAAGAATCAGGTGAGGTTTTTTAAAAAAACATTCCTAAAGTAAAATTGATATCGTTTCTTACAACTCGACATCAATTTCAGCAAGCATAAAGTACATCGCCCTACCCAGAATGAGCCAACAATCAGATTCCTTCGCAAACAGATTAGCCACAGTCAGCGGATGGGGATACACGGCAAATAGTAAGTTGATTATTTGCCATATCTTTCAATCTACATTATCGAATTAAACTAGTTTTATAATGGCTCTCAATAGAAGATAAGATTAAAACGAGTGATGATATTTTTTTCTTTACAGACGGCCCAGTATCGTCTACCTTGAACTATGTAAATCTGAACATCATCACAAATCAAAAGTGCCAACAAGATTTTGGATCGATCATAATAGCGTCTACCATCTGTGCAGCTGGAATACAAAGCTCGGCACAAGGCGCCTGCAGTGTGAGTATATTGTTTCATATGGTTCTATTAAAATGATAATATAGTCCAAGTTGCCAAAGACACCTGCATATTGAAGCTAATTTGAAAAGAGTGCTAATTTTATTACTAATTACTGTATATTGTAATACAGGGAGACAGCGGCGGTTCCATGATCATGTATGATAACAATGACAATATGAATATCCAAATCGGAGTCGTCAGTTTCGTCAGCAGCTTGGGATGTTCGTCCAGCGCACCTTCTGGATTTGTTCGCCCCCATCACTTCTGGCCCTGGATCAGCAGCAACACTGGCATTCCAATTAGACAATAATCGCTTTTTGTATTTAAATGCCACGTTAAATATAAATTAACTGATTGATATTAATTTACATCGTTTTATTTTTACGATATATTTAATGTAAATTTTTAAAAATAATGTCCCAAGAAGCGCTAATAATCATAAATAAGTTTTTAACGGCTCTGCATCCCTGCATTTTTACCTATTACTTCCACAAAATAAATATTAAATTTAGACTATCACGACATTTTTATTTAAAATATCGCAATTTTGACGCCGCCAGCTTCTTAAAGAAGCCGCTAAACTAGCAACAAGTCCCCACACGCCGTGCGCGGCTATAGCCGCGAGACAAGGCTAAAATAAGTAATAATTTTGAAAACTAAAATATTTAATATATATCAGTGTCATATAGGCATTTTCGCCGCCCTGGGACAAAATTATTTTGGTCGCCCTTTATACATTATTATTTAAAAAGATGATTTTTTGGACAGCGTATTTTTAAAAAGTGAAAACCTAATTTTATAAAAATAAAATTTATTTATACAAAAAAATTAACAAAAAATACCATATGCTTTTTAGCATTTAACTTTAAAAAAGCAGAAAAGGTGATACTTTTAAAAATCAATGAATTAATATTAACACAAAAAGATTAATAAAAGTTATAAAGATGGTAGCTGCTAATTTCAGAAAAAGGGCGCGCCACTCCATTTGTGCATTTTTTTCAAAATTGTACAAACTATCAGTTACACAATTATAAATAAATCTATAAAATTTAAACAACACGCTGGACCAGAGTTATAAACCGGTGTACACGACAGCTTCCACTTTTTATCATATTGTAGGAGTTGACAATCAGTTATTGTGATATCATATATTATTTTTTTATTTATTTTGTGCGAAATGGGCCGAAATATTTATTTTATAGCCGAATGTGACCCAGACGAAAAACCTTGAAATGAGCATTGCCGCTTCAACAAGAACAAGCGAGACAACGAATATTCTTACTCACATGTATCGCTTCTCTCTCGCATACATCTGTATACGTAAGCAATGCTTTCATAAAAATAATTACGACACACTATTGTAGTACGAATTTTTAATGTATCAGTTAACAGCAAACTGTCTTTGGATTCAGTACTCCCACAATTTTTTATAGTGACTCTTTGAAAATTGAAAATCAATAGCCAATCTTCTTCTTCTACATCATTATAAAGTGATAGTCTTGTTGGAACGAAACCAAAGAAAACTGTTCAAATGAGGTTTGTTTGACATTATGTAATTATAATTTGTTTGGATTATTTTCTTCTTATTAGCAAAAAAATATTTTTTATTAATTTTAAGATATTCTGTTTTTATAAAATATCAATTTACCAATATCATACGTGACGCAGTATCCCTTCCCAAATGCGTCAATTGTCATCGAATGTTCTCAAATAAATGTATGAAACCTCCATTATTTGAAAAACACCTGTTAGCATTTTATCCTGAATCGGCAAACGGAATAATTTAAATATAAGTGAATCTCATATACTTAAACTATTATATATCCTTTCGAACAAAATTGCTAAATGCCAAGTATCATACCAAATGAGATTAAATTTAGTAAAACCCTTAATTTTAGACGATATCAATGTAGGTTTTGGCGAACCTTCTTTAACATGTTTTTTGGTGTTTCCAGTAGTTTTGGCTGTTTAATTAATAATGATTGTTAAATTAAAGTTGTGATTAGACTAGATTTGAGGTAATGGGTAGGGATATGAATGGTAGTTGGCGGGTTAGGATAGTTTGTGGGGGGTAGTGTTTGCATCTAGGTCCGATAAGTGTTGTAAGTAAAATTACCTTCGATCTCGGACTACCTCTTCGCTCCAAGAACATCTTTGCTGAACGGACTGCTTCGATATCGGAGTTACGCCTTACTTCCTGTACGAGCAGTCACCTCCAGGACACGCGCTCGAGGACAAGCATTGACGCTTTTCAAAAGAAGATATTCACAAAGGCCACTTTGTACAGTTCGCTGTACAAACGTTCTCCACAAATCATCAACTAACGCAACCGAAAACATCGAAAACATCGAAAACCCACGACCAAAATGCTTCAACTGTTTGTTTAATATTTTTTTGTATTTTTTCATAAATTAATTTTTACATAAATATTTGTTTACTTTCATAAAATAAATTTTATTAAATTGACGGCAATATTTAACTGATATATTACAATATTACGTGCATGATTTTAGGAAAAAATCTTTTTCGTGTTATTCAATTGCGACGATAATGGGTCTGGACAATTTTTTTGTTGTCTTGGCCAACAACTCGCCTAACCCTATTTCTTGTTTGCGCTGTCATTTGCGCTTTGTTTATAATTGACTCTCAATCGAAAGAATGATTCGTCGGCCGAAGCCGCACGAAACGGAAGATGAAATTCTCGCACTGCAAGAGGAATTCATCAAGGAGAAACAAAAACCTGACTACAAACCTACAGTTAACATCATTAACGCCAGAAAACATAAAGCCGATGAAGAGGAATCATCTGTACCTGACTCTGCCAAACAATTAAGGACCGACGAACCACCGCCTTCCAAAGATGTCGAGCTGACCGACGATACTGTACATTATCCAAAAGTAATACCATTGATGATCGGTAATGTAATTGAGAAAAATATGGACTCATTGACGTATAAGATTAAAGCGACGGAAGAATTGAACGATCCCATTCAGACTTCAAAGAGTCTATTTGCGCAACGTATTAGAAATAAAAGAGCGGCGATCAGCGCGCCATCGACGTCTACATGTGATTCAAAAGAAATCGAACAAAAAAATAGTGACATCTTAAAACACAGTGTCATAGTGAAGAGCGACAATTTTAAAGAAATTCACGATGAAAATTCAGAACTACTCAATAATATGAGCGAAGAACAGATACTCGAAGAAAGAAAACAGCTTTTATCGGTTATGGATCCTAAGACGATTGAATTTTTAAAGTCATTGCGAAATAAAGCGCCGATAAAAGATGAAATTGCCGTCCAAGAAAATATGGAGGTTGACGTTCCCGCCGAAAATAAAGTAATCGATAACGATGGAAATCTACTAGATAACGAAGTCTTAACACATCCTAATCTGCACGATTGGGTCAACTTTGATACGCTCGAAAAAGACAAGTTGAACTGGATGAAAACCTTGAAATCTGCGGATACTCCAACTAGCAATACTGACTACGAAGCGAGGTTCGATTTTAAAGGTTATTTGCTGCCTTACACAGCCGAATATAATGAAGAACAGAGGACATTGTTTCATCACGGCGAAGATCCGCACAGACCTGGCTATAGTCTGAGGGAACTGCTTCATCTTTCACGTTCGGCGGTCACTCAACAAAGATCCATAGCTCTGAACACCATAGCCGGATTGTTAGACTACCATTCTATCGGTATATACGACAACATTATAGACATTCCGTTGGCTAAGATCTTTTTTGCTTTGAGATTTTCACTCGACGAGAACATTCCGAGTGTCTTCGAACCGGCTTTGAAAGCTTTGAGAAACTTATTTTATAATAGGGTGGACGAAACGTGCGTCGATAATTTACTCGGAACTGAAAATGGACTATTTCAACCCAAGCTATTCTGCACGAGGACTGACATAGACGAGAGTAATGAAGATGTGAACAAAATAAAAGATTTTATCGGCGGAGAGGAAATGAAGATGGAAGAAATGAAGGACTACTTTGTGGCAGAATTGGATTTAATCAGCGGGTGCATCCGGACGGACATTATACAAAGAATCAGATACATTATGTGCACGTTAAAACCAGGATTTTATTCGATTCAATGCTGTTTTGAAATTTTGATTAGAATTGCTAAGCATTCGCCGGAATGCGCCAAAGTTATCGTCGAACTCGACAGCCTCATGGAGCACATCTTCGAGCAATATTTGCCGTCTTTCATTCCCGACAAAGGCGACAGAAAAACGAACAGCGAGCTCTACAAATTAATATGCTATTCCTTAAAACTTGTACGTATATTAATATCGCAATCGGTCTTAACGATGGTGACTTTGAATACTAAATACAAATTGATCGATGTGCTTTTGAGCTATATCGGAAACATCTCCGCGACTACGGCATACTTGATGAAGATTCAGATGGAAACTCACTATATATTTGCGACGTTTTTATCTTACGAATTCGGGACTGAGCATTTGATGCGTGTCTTGCCCTTCTGCTTTTTAAATTTGGAGAAGAGTATCGATATTATATCTCTCTCGTCATGTTTTCAAATCATGTGCAGTCATACGACGTCAATTATTTATTTATTAAACGTTTTTGCGACTACGTCGGTAGTTCACACGGCAGATCTTATCAAAAAATTTGACGAGTTACTTTATAAAGCACTACTGAAGTGGTGCTCTCAGATTTTCACAGTTGAAAAGTTTACGTTCACTGAATTAAATTTAATAGCGAGCGTGTTCGATTGTATGGGTTCGATTGCGAGACGCGGATATTATTCTGCTTTCAACGATTCACAACTAAAGGCCTGCGTTGAAAAAATGTTGCGCTCTGACGGTTTCGACCGAATATGTTCGCATATTAATAGCTCGTCTAATTTATTATCGTCTAAAACGACATACATACCACCGAACGGGACGAATATTGGAAAATATAATAGCATACTCTTTGAACATCCCGACAAATTAGTGCCTACGATGAGGAGCACGTCTCCAATTTATTTCATATCGTCTCTGACTCGTTTCCTAAAATTATATAGAAACAAAGATATCTCAGTCGAATTTTTGAATAATAAACATGTGTATAAATATATTTCAGACATATGTAATGCGAAAACTGTCACTTTACACAACAATTGGTTCACTGGAATAGAGTTTAGTATGTTATCGAATTTCCTTACACTTCCGATGTACACTTATATCAGTGAAGAGTTAAAAGACAATATTTATAAAATATCCTTTAAATTGTCTTATCTACTGCCGCCTTTACATAGAGATCGTTTAAAATATTTGATCAATAATATTGTATTCAACAAAGAATGGTTTGCAGCTCATCGTTTATTGAACACTATGAATTTAGAAGAAACGAACGTAATCTTTAACGATCTCAAAAAAATTAAACAGTTCTACCTCTCCATTTTTCAATTGGACGATAACAGAAAAGTACAAAACCTATTCATAATAGACTGGAATTCAAGCATCTTGCCTAAGGACTGGATATATATGCCCATATTGGGACTACATCTAAAAAACATCCATTTCGATATCTCCTTCAATAGAAAATCTGCTGACGTATTCAAAAACACGTTTACTGAAAGCGCTGTTATAAATCTAGTGTTAAATTGCTTGAAATGGATATTGACATGCGAAATATGCTTTCCAGACCTAACATGCGAATTGAGCACAACGGACAGATTTTGCAGGATAATGTGTATATTTCTGTGTGATAATTCTGTGTTTCTACACGATCTCGTCCATCCGCTCCTCAATAAGTACGTGAAGATAATATTCGATTTGGAAAAGAACAGCACGTTTGTCTTCCACTCGAGCCAATCGCTGATGGGCATCAGTAAATTTTTTCCGCTCTACAATCAATTTGTAGAACATTATCAAGCTGTCAGCTACGGCAATCCTCTTTTTGCCGCTTGCGTATTGGCACCTTTAGCTATGAAACACCCTCTGAGCTTGCGTAGATTTGTGTGGTCGGAGTACGCTGGGTGCTTGAGATATTTGGATTGTCAAGAAGAAATGTTGTGCTACCCGTTGGAGGATTTTCTGAACCCACCCGAAACTGATATTTCGTTAATAAAATCCTATTCTAGAGCATTAAACAGCAATAGTTTGCGAATCGGAACGATTCCTCACAAGATAGCCGTTCATCATCTCGAGTGTGCAAAAAAACGCCGTCGCAAACGCTTGGTATAAATTGTATATTTTGTATTTCAATAAATAACTTATAATATTCCTATACTTATTTCATTTCGCTGGCCTTTAAATGTCTGTAACAAAATATGTATTGAGCAATTTGGTACGATAGCCAAGTAAAAAGTGAATAGGTCATTTGTGATGCAATGTCTATATTGGAATTTCAATGTCGAATCGAAGCTGATTGATATTCTATTTATTGTCGCTGAAAGTGAATCTGTTTGTGCAATGGACGCTTAATAGATTAAGATGCGTTCGAATAATGTTATTGTATTATATAAAATTGAATTTGTTTTACATATTTAGACATCCATAACCAAGGATATAATTAATAAATAAATTTAGTCAACTTACAAAAAGTTCATAAAATATTTATAATTTCATACACCGTTAACTTCAAAACTGTTTTTAAGATACGTATTTATAGACGGAGAGTGTTTTTCCAAATAAAAAATAGTCGCGATGAAGACCATGTATTGTTCCCAAGATTCGATAGACCAACAAAGCTGATTCAACGTTCTGGATAAATATTTTCTAAAAAATATAGCAATGACAATCATCCGTATTTAATAAATATCAAATGTAGATATAAAACAGACATGAAAAGTGAGATTTACTAAGGTGACCAGATTTTAAAAATTTTAAAGGAGGACACTAAAAAATAAAAGGACCATCTCGGAAATTTTTGCACGAGGAGAACAAAGAAGAGACAATTGCTATGGAACCTTGAAAAACGGAATTTTTGTTCAATATTCAACTCTGAATTTTCGTTTGAGAAGAACTTATTGCTACGGGAGTTTTAAAAGATTTTTTAAATTTTTGTTTAAGGAGGACAAAAATTTTGAGGAGGACGTCTGGTCACTTTAGATTTATTGGCGGATAATTGTGTTTTTTTTAGTTAAAAAATCATTCAGATATAAACATATCCAACGAAATATTCGGTGCACAAGACAATACCAATTGTTTTTATACTAATATTTATAATCAAATTAAATTCTCACTAGTTTCCACCTGCGTTTTACTGGCTGCGAAGTCACACCTCTTAGGATTGCCAAACTTTAAAATACTATATACTCTTAATAATGAAGGCTATTTTTTAATTTCCTATGTTAATTATGACCATTTACCGTAATCAACTTTTAATATGGATATAAGTTAATTAAGTCGCTATAGTTATATTTAATTTATATTAATATCATTACATATAGTTGCGTATTTAAATTTAAAAAAATCTTTTTTTCCTTATATATGTAATACAACATGTTACTTCAACATTTAATGTTATGTACGATATTGATATAGCATTGTTTAGATTTTTTATATAATTCATCATGGTGCTTAGCTTAAGAAAATGGAAACTTCTTAACGTTTCGACCTACGATGTTAGGCTCATCGTCGTAAGCGTAGTAGACTAGATCTTATCTTAAAGCTAAGTACCGTCTTAAATACCGTCAAAACATAAACTATGACATACAATCACACGATTATTAAAAAAATTACATGCTACCGAAATATAAATATAGCTTAAAATCAGTGGACAGCAAAACAATAATATTTTAATACATTTTTGTAAAGCCAATTATATTTTTTTCTACTTAAGCGATTTTATAAAATTTATTTATTTGTACAAAAAATATAGATTGTAAATTTGTACTGATGCAATATTAATTATTTTAACAAAAATTATTATTCTCTGATAAAAATGAATTTGTAGTTAATTGATTTGTGACACAAATCATAACATTGCATCACCCCTCCCTCTCATCAGAATGTTACGATATATATAATTCGTTATATATAATATATTATAATTTGGCCATTGGCGGCTTCCATAAATGATGTCTCAGGTTTTTCGCCAATTTTTTACCCCTCCCTCTCTTTTCCCCTATATCAAAAGATGCTAGACTCCTGTTCGTTTCACAAAAGTGACATAATTTATGGAAGCCGCAACAACTAATAATATTAACAATAATTTTGGACGGAATAGTAAAATTTAGTCCGTAAAATCACAGACTAGTAGGTCAGAGGTTGCCGGCTTGAGACCCGGCAGCGGCAGTTGAATTTTTATTTATAAAAAAAATACTCTATGATTAAAAAACCGCCTCCTGCATCGATTGGTTATAAATTATATGTATAATTATTAATATAGATGTCACCGATTTCCAGACTTTCAGTCTGGTGGTTAATACTTTCTATAATTGAAGTATATAAACAGTTTAATATTTTTATATAATATATAATAGCTGCCGGGAAATATTATGTTGATTTGATTATTCTAGAATAAAATATAATTTTGAAAAATATTTTTTTGCGAGCTGGCCACACTGAGAAACGTCAGTGGGACAGAAGTCGAACGAAGAGACATGGACGGCGATCCCCGCACTTGTCTCTGTCCCAATTGGTGAGTTTTATCGTCTTGTATAGTCGCTCCCGTGCGTTTTTGCGCCCCCCGGAGGCGCCGCCTTTATATCCGCCCTCTTCTCCCCGCGACCCGACTCGGTTAAAAATAACCCCGCCAAAGCACCGACTGTGTGTGCACAAAGAATATTCGCCCGTCAGGGAGTCTTTCTCTCCGATGTTTACTCTTTACTGTTTTTTTACTGCGCATTTTATTTATATCCGCCCTGTGAGTTTTGTTTGTGCCAATAATGTGTCGACGCCAGATGATCCTATTTAACGTTTCTACTCCATCAATGAAAAATTTCTACGCCGTTGTTTACACTTTCTCTCGACTATCGTTGCAGTTGCGTTCATGAAGGGTTCTTATTATTGCCACATTCCCACATTGCTAACTTGTAATCGATGACTAATTCCTTTCTATAATATATCTTATATTAATTAGAACTTTTGAAGTAGAGATGAATAGTTTTATGTGATTTTGTATCTAATAAAAATCTTCAACTCTCTGACTGAAAGTGGAAATTCTGATGGAAGTTTCGAAGTGATTTTTATATGGCAGCATCTTATTATCGACTCCGATTTTAACAATTTTAATAAGATTTTTTTGCCAGTATATAATTGATAGTAATTAAAATAATATCAACAATTTTCAAATTATGAAAAAAAATCATTAACCAAAAAAGGCTACGTCTACAATATTCACCTTTATTGATTCATTATAATGATTTTGATTTTGCTTCAACCTGCTCGCGATTATACTGAACATTCCTGGACTGTTTTTTAATATTTATTCTAGTTAAAATGCTCAAAATGAATTCTTTTAAATTGTCTTGTACCGAAAACATATCCAATTAAAACCAAAAGAATATTAATAAAAGGCCCTCTGCAAGAAATCCATTAGTTTTTATGAATGTTCTTCAAAGAGAAAATCTATACTAAAGGTGTATGAAGTTTATCAAAAAAAAAAAAGGTGTACTGATTTGCCTATTCACGGCTAGGCAACGTAATATTGGTCAAGACCTTAGCTGCTTGTCAAACTTGAATCAACTCGATCATTTGAATCAGTGTTGTGTTTTTATTCCTCATTACGCTAACAAATTTTGTTTTAAACTCAAGGAATCTGTTGTCAAGACATTTATATATAAAACATTAAAGACAAACCTCATCAATAAACCTCTAATTAAATCATGATGTCAGTGATAAAAATGCAATTCATACACTTTTAGCAAACTTTTTTTTCATACGAAAGTTTTGCATAATAGAGTCAACCATACAAAATGAGCGCGTTAACGCGCTTCACTTTGTGATGATTTATACTAGCTAATATCAAGTGGTTTTTTTAACGTAAAATATTAAGATATTAAAAAAAAAATTTGCCGGAATAAATTGCGATTATTATTTATATTAGCGATATCTAAATCAAAGCTTTGTTTGACGTTCAATGAGAGTCGCTGTTCAGGATTGTGCCGTACGAGCTTTTTCTTTTACTAACGAGAATAATTAATTACGCTTGGCATGTATTTGACGTTATTTTATATTTCACTATATTTTTAATTTAATTATAATTTATTTTTTATTAGTTATGTGACAATTCTGGCTTAATGTTTTTATATAAGTCCATATTTAATGTATTTATACAATGTTTCTTAAATTTTATTTTTCACAATATTTTTTTAATTTTTTTTTTATTAAACTATGTGACAACCCTGACATTATGTTTTTTTATTCGTCTGTATCAAATTTGCTTTTACCTATTTTTTATATATACGCTTTTATACATTTGTATTAAATGAACTGATTCTTTTTTTATATACATACATATACATATATTTTACAATATTTTTTAATTACATTATAAATTAATAAATACGTTATTTTAAAATGAATTCTTATATTCATTAATAGTGAAACGTCAGCAGAGCAATATGACGACTTTCTTTTGTAATAATATTGATCAGAAGAGAAAAAAACTAGTGATGATGTAATTGTAAACAGTGAATTCTGGCATATCTACTAACAATAAAAACATTACACATAGAAAGAAATAAATTCAAATATTGCCACTACAAAATTTACTAATAGAGTCAATGAAAATATGTTGTCGTTAAGGTCAGGAAAACATCACGATTTTTTCTTAAAAACTAATACATGGTTATTTATTAAAAAAGTTGAGAGCCTCGGTTGTCAAGTTTGCGCTAATTTACAATCATTAAATGTAGAATCTGAAACACATCTCATATTTCTCAAGAATGAAATAAAGAAAATGTTATTGCACACGGTTAAACTAGAAAAATTAAATTATCTTCTTTAGGTAAAAATATTGTTTGTCATGCGACATCAATTTCTCATATTAAAGTTGTTAATATGTTGGAAGAATTAAGAAAAAATAGAATCATAGCTTCAATAAATAAAATTAATGAAAAGTGTTTTTCTACAGTTAATTTAGTTTATAGTTTAACAATGTGTAATCGTCCGTTGTCAGATATAGAATAAGTTGAATGGATTATTAAGGTTAGATACAAAATAAAAAAGGACATGAAAACTAGAATGTCATTCTATGTTTCTAAACTAGATGAATTTCTTTCTGAAAATAAATTTTACATAGAATATAAAAAATAGTAACTTTACTTGAACATATATTATATTATGAAATAAATATTAAGCTGTTATGATATATTGTAAGTTGTTCATTTCAGATAATTTTGTTGGTATTTTCAATTAAAAAAAATTATACAGTCATATCTCGATTTGCACGGTAAAAAGCTTCCTGCGCAGATCATACAACAATAGAAGATAGGTTACAAAAAAATTTAAATCTGTGTTAATCGAGACTTAGTACTCTACAAAGTAGGAAAATTAGTTACAAAAAATACACATTATATATTATATAATACCTATCTCGTATATCAATACAAAAAATGTCAGTGTGGTAAAAATATTATTTATTATTACTTTACAATAACAATAGACACTCAGATAAATTACTTAACAATTCTTTATAATATGTACGTAACTTAAAATGGGATAACAATTTTAATATTCATCTTCATCGCTGCTGTATCTTACCTGTTGTTTCATTATAATTGGTTAAAAAATCATTATTATCAGTCATATCTAGCAGTAGATTCTTCTGGATTTATCCTTTTGAAATAATCTGTTACTAATTTTTGTGTTTTATATTTTTTCAAATCTTTGTGTAAGTTTTTTGATTCTGCCTGCAAATGCTGAAATTTAACGTCATTTTCATAACTACGTAAATCGAGATATGGGAATATAAATGTATATATCGGAAACCCATTGTTCCGAAATTGGTCTTGACAGTACTGCTTATAGGATGGTCGAAGAGAAACTGATGGTAACAAGCATGAAGCGAAGAATGTATACTTAAATTAAAGTCAACTTAAATTGCGCATATAAAAATCCAAATTTGTGCCAAAAAATTCAGAAAATTCCATAAAACTGGTTCGAAAAATCAACAACGAGATGTAAAGGATTGACTTAAACAGTTTGAGATAATCCGAAGTAAATATTTCTTAAAATGACATGCGTTTTTCTGAGCCCTGTTTAGAATCCACATCAAAAGCAATGAAATTGTCATTTGAGGGGTTGGGGCAAATCTACGCAATAGGAAAAAATCTTTCCTGGCTTTTGCAAAATATATATTAGAAATAAAATTTTGTTATGTATTAGGCATAAAATGAGGCTTAAGAATACGAACACCAAATGTGTGACTATCTTAGAGATTGTCGGCATTGATTCTAAATGAGAATTTGTTATGGTGTGACATTTATATAAACCTATTTAGGATAATATATAAGGATATTCGAAAACAATTTTTTTACAAGAACTCGAATCACTAATTATTTTTAATTATTTATTTTTTTATGGAAAAAATTATAATAACGCCATCTGTTAGAAGTCTATCTAAAATATAATTAATCCATTTTGGTACTCTAAAATATTCAAAGATGTCAGTAAGAGTATGTTAAAGATCGAGTTTTATAAAAGCGTGGTAACACGTTTTCGGCTGTATGATTGGGTCCCCGATGCTAATCAGAATCCGGCACTTTTAAGTGTTAATAATTAGTTGTTGAGGTAATGAATCTAAATAAGTTGTTGAAGTAAAATAATAATAATAAAAAGTCACACCCTTCAGATTTTTAAACATTTCCAAGAACGTTGAAAGCAAGATGTTTATGAATATTAACATGAAATAATCATCCAGCCGGTTACTAAAAACTGAATATTAATAATGTGGAAAAATATTATATATCTATTTATCGCCTTTGATTATATGCTGATGAAATGATATCTAATATAAATACTTTTAATCTAATCTTTATATAATATGTTATTCAATTTTGTGCTTACAGTAAAAGAGATGTACCCGAATGCAATTTTGTGATTCATTCAGTATACTGTACTCGTAATTTAAAAATTTGCCAACAATGTAAAGAGCCAGTGGCTATTAGCGACATGGAGAAGCACACGGCGCAAGGTATTATAAATATTGTATTCTATCTATTGTTAAGATCTAACTATAACTAAATTATCTTCTCTCAGTCCCTTGCCCGCAATGTGGAGAAGTGATGCAAGCATGCGACGTACCGTCTCACAAGACGGACGCTTGTAGTTTCACCCAAATCCAATGTGTGCACTGTGAAATTACATTGGAACGGGCCCTTATGGCGGATCATGAACTGTACTGTGGTACACGAACGGAAAAATGTGCCGAATGTTCGGAATTAGTGATGATCAAGTATCGTAAGCTGCACGAAGAGAACAACCATGGCTTCTTGAAATTAGACGACGGTTCGTTTATAAGATATTTTTTTATATCGTAGATTTAACTATATCTATAAATATTTATTTATTCATATTCAAGAACCAGGTCCACAGCCGTCGTGGGTGACTGCTCAAAATAAATCCGAGAAAAGCAAGAACAGCGGAAAAACGAGTCATAAGGATTCCTCTGTGATGAAGAAAAGCAAGAAGCATTTAATTGAAAATGAAGTTTTAAGCGTATACGATGAAACTGAAAAATATCACGTGACAAACTCAATCCACAATTCTTCGCCAAAAGAAAAGTCGAGATTGTCGCATCACGTCGAACGGTCTACAGATAATTCTAGCGTTAAAGAGTAAGTAAATTTCTATGTATAAAAATAATGTAATACTTGTGAGGATCAATGCCATATTGTAATATTATTTATTTTTAAGAGTCTGTCCTACTTCGAGAGGTGCTATCAAAAAGCGAATTGCGCCACAACCACCGAGTCAAAGCACGCAAAAATCTACTACCTCTTCAAAGATTAGTACCACTTTTAACGAAAGCGCATTTCCGTCGACGAGACAAAAAAAAGAACACATATTCTCAGATTTGATAGATGTACCGCCGTTTTCGTCCAGTGTTGAAAAAGTAGATAAAATTCGTAAATCGAGTGCCTTGGAAAGTTACGACCACAACACCGACAAACATGATCAGAATATAGCTAAGGAAATATCGAAGAATTGCAACAAAAACCTTTCGTTTTCAATAGACAATCAAGTTTCCAAGAGCCACAATTTAGATAGGACATTGAAAGACGTCAATATCAAGGTCGATAGTGCGAAGAAAAAAATTGAAATTTTAGAGTACAATCCTAATCTTGATCAATTTATACCTATAGATGATCAGCATTTTATGAATAAAGTAGACAAAACATCGTCATATGGTAGTAAAAAATTAACGTTTGAATGTTCGCCCAAAAACAGTCATGCCGCGAGTGCTTCCAGGTCTGCCGACGAAAAGAGCGTATCCAATGTATCCAAACATTTAAATTCACCGCAGCACGTCAATATGGAGTCTAAACACAAGCACAAAAATAAAAAAGTCGAAAACCAGCCGCGTAAAAAGATGGATATATTGGAATACTCGCACACAGATGATAAATTGTTTGTCAACATCACCGAAGCGAACACTCCGGTCGATCGTTTTCCAGGTATAAAGAACGATCTGAGGGCTCTTCGTCAAGAATTGAAAAATGTAAATATGGTTTTTATTATAACGTGCTTAAATCATATTTTGAATACTAATTTTTTATTACGTTTTAAATAGTGCACGTCGCCTTTGATCAATCGAAGTCAACCAACTCAACCCAAAGAATCAAACATTGAAAAGGACGTTTCTTCTGTTGCCGAATATAATGCTTACGAATTATATAAAATAACTAACGAAGAGTAAGTTAGAAATCGAGGGGTGATTGTAAATATTCTGGCTTAAAAATCATTTGAATCCACATATATTTTCAGTTAAGACTAATAAGAAAGTACAATGTTAATGAATTTTAAACTTTTTTGCGCCGAGTAGTGGAACTTATTAAATCAGTTAAACTCCGGAAGAATTATTTAATAAAATTTATAATGAATTGTGTATAATTTTACATGTTAATTAAGTTATTTGATATTTGTGTTTAATCATATAAAAACTAATTAAAGTGATGAACTTCATTCAATTCTACATTTAAAACAATAATCAGATTGTTAAATTTGTAGTGATTTACAAACCCAAAATTTAAGTAGTATAGGGCCAAATTATTTTGCTAGTATATGTAAATTTTTCTACATAAATATTATTTTTAATGAATAAAATTCCAATTAAATTTTCTACCCTCTTTCGTGTGTTTCGCTGAAAGAGATATTTATTTAACATATTTATTATTTTAGACCTAGTACATCTACCACAGCACCCGTAGTTGAAGACGCCTACTTTGATGACAACTTGCGTAATGTAATGTTGCCATGTGAATTTTGTGAACAGATGATACGCGCAGATATGCTGGTTTCTCACGAGGTATTTATTTAATATAAATGATATCCAGTATTTGGCCACAATACTTTAATAATGATATTTGATTTTCAGACTGGATGCAGGCCGAATCTTACTTGTTCGCCAGTGAAGAAATCTGCTGTGCAAAATATTGCACCGCCGAACTCTCCCGACGGTAGTTTTAAACCAAAGTTGAGTAACGTAAATCTCAAAGGGAATAATAAATACACAAAGAACGATATCAATACTTTGATCCAACCGGAGAATCTAAACGAGGAAGACTTGGCCACCGGCGAGTTGGACGAAGTCAAGCTGCCGTGTGAATTCTGCATGTCACTCATACCGGCTTGCCGACTCGTATGGCACCAGCAAGCTTGTTTAATTTCGATTTAATATTTGTCCGTGTATGTACATATAATTATTTCATCGAGAACGATTACAGTACATTATTTTAATACTACAATTTATTGAATTTTATATGGTTTACTATTAGTAGTTCATATTTGACTTTAATTCGTCATCATCGCACTGTGGTCGATTTAGCTTATTTAAGGGGATTCTTAAAATATATAATTGCATTGATACGTATATAATTTTATACATAAACTCTAAAAATTATTCAAACAATGTCCTCTTTTTTATTATTATAAGTAAGAAAAAAGTATTTTTTTCAAAGCAAAAGTTCTAATGATTAAAAAACTATTTATTTTAAATCTATGTGTAATTTTGTATATAAATCAGGTTATTGTATATTTGTAACGAAAGTATATTGTTACTATATGTTTCTTTAAAAAACGCTTTATAAACCACTGCAATCTGATAAGAATTTTGATTACTATTCTTTTAATTTTCAAACGTTAATTTGGAAAGAACTCAAGTGCAAAATTTAACTTATTTTCTACCATAATCGTAGATAACAGATTCTTAATTTAAGATCTACGATTTTATTGGTTTGAAGCCATTTTTATAATTAGTTATATTACAACATAAAATTTATTTTTCTTATATTATTGAATTATTATTATTTGTTATTCTTAAAGAAAAGATTTTGAATGTCGTTTAATTATAATAACCGTTCATTTTGTTAAAAAATTATTTCAAATCTGTTTCAAAATTATCTAAAAATGTTTATTTTATCGACAAAAATGAAAAAAAAAATGTGTTTGTTGTATCTGAAACTAATACTCGGTGGTTAAAAAATAAAAAAAATCTAATGATTATGTATTGTTTTATTTATTTATATTAAAAACAACACATAAAGTATTCTTCGGGACATCGTGGGACTGATATTTGAAGTTTGGGACAGTTTGATATGCGCTCGCATCTGCATCTCGATCTGAACTGTCTTGTTTCTATATACTTCCTATAGATTGGATTAGTTCCGGCGATGTTTCCGAGATACTTTTTATTGGAATATTTCGGTTTGCCGTATTTATAATATGGTTTTGAGAGATCATTGTTCTGTGATGTACTGATTTTTTGCGTTGATTCTTCAGATCCTTTTGTCACGTCTTCAAGGGAAGGTGAAACGGCTTCGCTAATATCGAACCTCGCTTCGCTTTCGTTGCCTTGATCGGCGTAGTCGGTTACATCATCAGATTTTTGCGTTGTCTGATCCTGCAGCTTCGTCTTTTTTATAGTCTGCCTAGGAGAGCGGACGAGTTCGGCCACTGGAGATGCTTTTGCGTTGATTAGAGGTGTTCCTCTTATTTGCAGTGGGATATTTTCTATCCTAGAAGATCTGTGGTTATCGTGTTTCTTTAGAGATCCGCTTAGATCGCTTTCAATCAAAGGTTTGATCTGTACGTACGTTATTTTGTCATCTTTAGTGTCAAAAGTCTCGACTGTATTTGCACTTTTGATATAGTTTAAAAGCAGAAATGTAAATAAAGTCAATAACCTGTAAAATAATGAATAATATTTATTTATTAAAATTGAAGAAAATAAATTAAAATTAAAATGAAAAACAGTTATTTCATAATAATAAAAACCACATAGATTGGGCCAAAAGTTACTTAGTCATTCAAAAATTTATTAAATTTTTTGGAAACATTTTAAATTTCTCACAAATTATAAAAATAAAAGCTTGGGAAATAAGGTGGAAATTTTTTTATTCAAATTTTAACACTTTCGTTAAAGATTAATTTTTTTGTTCCGGAGTTTCCAGGGACAAGAGTCCATAATCTCCCAACAAGTGTAAGATCATGCTCAAGACACATTAAAGATTTTCAACATGTACAGCATGGATTTGATAAAGAACTAGAGGTCTAAAGTTGATGAGGCAAATGAAAAAATATTTTTCATTGGTGGACGCGTTCCTCTGATCTTTCTTTGTAAAGGTATTAAAAGCCTCGGATCTCTTTTGGAGCTGAAGTAAAATATTTGTAGTGAAAACAGCAATTTTGCATGCAGTTCGTAAAAATTAATTATAAATATTTTTATAAATAATCATATATATGTACATATTAATAAACCCTTAAATATGTAATGCAATTAGTTTTAAGATGAAATTTATTCTATGGATAATAACGTTTCTGACCGTTTAATTTCAAAGTTACTGATTTGAAAATCTATTTATTGAGATATCTATTGATTTCAAAAATGTTTTGATCAACTGGCAGAATGCTTAAGAATACTCATTTGTTGATAAATGAAGTAACAAGTACCTCGTACTAACAAAAAAAGTTGCTCGAAGAATGTTGTCCCAACCTGACATCCTGTATTTACTACACTTGCAAGCTACAAAAATTACCATTTTATTGCTATCGTATGTTTTTGCTAAATAGTATGATCATCGTTTAGATTTATTTTTAAGCGGTGCTACTTCAGAAATGTGTATAAAAAATACTACCTTAAAACGTGATTAAAGGGGAAAAATTGTGTGACAAATGCACACGCGAAAATGCACACGAAGATAAAAAGCGTAAATGATAAAATATACACATATAGAAATATATTTTTAGTGAGTTTAATAAAAAATAGTTATTTAAAAACATAAATAAATCATCAAAAACAATATTTTATTATTGGGTCATTTATTATTTAATATAAGTTTTAAAGCAAACTATTTTGCCATAAAGCACAAGATTATGTTCAAACAACTTTTCTGTAATTAGACACAAAGATTAGTATTTTAAAGGATGCATTCAAAAAGAACAAATATTCCTCGTCTTATTCCCCAAGAAGACTTACATGATATAAATTTTGCACTATGCTCTATAACTGCGAAACATTGATACTTTTATAAGTTTACTTTACTTCTATGAATTCAAAACATCATGATTAGAATTGTAGAGCAGCAAACAAAACCTTATCTAAATATGATATAAGCTCCATGCGCACTTATTTTAATACACATAAAGAACCAGTAATATAGCTAGTATATATAAAATTTATACTACCCTCTCATCTGATAATAATCCGGTAACATTTTTTTACCTATTTAAATTTAATTATGGCGCCTTTCGATATTACATAATACACATAATATATGGTTTATAAAACGCTATTCTCTTCTAAGCTCTTTTCTCGCGAGATAAACATATTACTTTCGAGTCATCATACGACATGTTTTTAGCAAATTGTAATTTACAGGTGGGCGATCATGTTACAGTTTAAATGTATTAGTTTATTATTGAAAAAATATGAACCTTTGTGGATAAGCTACTTATCAATTTATTTAAAGTAGTATGCAATATATATTAAATGTGTTTATTAAAAAATAAACGAATAAAATACGTTCTGCTCAGCAACAATGACCACCCCCATCGCAATACACGCACACTGCACACACGTGCGTGCGAATGTGTGACATGGGTGATACAGTGCTCGATGTCATTTTTCAAAATGTATGAATAAAATTGTTCCAACATCAATTTTCATCATTTATTAGCTGATATTGATAAATATATTTTTAACCTATTTTATAAAACATTTACTGACTTTCAATCAGAGCAAAACTATATCTCCCTTTTACCGTAAAAGTAAGTTAAATATTAAACCTAAATTATAAATCTATACATGACCTGCAATTTCTTATGTTTTCCGGTTTTGAGATACATAATTATTACTCAGTACTCAATAAAACTTAAAATCCAGAAAACTATGTTACTAAGAATCACGTCAAATGCTGCATGGTTTGTCCGCAACTTGAAGTTAACAAAAATCTAATTTAACTTAATCAAGTGTACTTTTCAATTAAAAAAAAACAATTTATTGCATAAAAACTTTGTAATAGCATAATAAAGATCATTAAAAAGGAAATTCACTTATAATAAAAGTGGATTAAATCGTTATTATTATTACGAAAGCGCATTATATAAACTCACCCTTTCATGGCAACGATTCGTTCGTCTGTCCCGTCTTGCTACTGAAAGGCATCAGGCTGTTGCCGTTGCAGGACCAGTATTTATAACCTATTATAGACGTCTCAAACAAACGAGTCCTGTTTATACACATACAAAAGCCTGAAGAAGGCTCGGCAGCGATTACCAACATTTATTTTCTTCCGCGGGGTTGAAAGCAGCTACAGATAAAATCGAAACTGGTCCACTAATTGGACGAAAAGATTAAAATCGCAAAACCTCCCTTTTAATAAGACACCATTACTTTCATGCAGTCAATGTGTTATTGATGATAAACGATTCGTTTAGATTTAAACTAACATTACTGCTTCTCTAGTTTTAATAAACAGAAAGTAAAGTAAGGTATGAATTGAAAGAGACAATATCTTTCCCATATGCTTTTTATCTTAATATAAAAAAATGTAATTTTTCTGTTTGTAATTAAAACGAAAATGCTTTGTTTATTATTACATACTTTTTGATCACAGGCGTCATTTTAGCGTTTTCAAATCACCTGAATTGATTAAGCATTTTAAATATACATATAATTTTATCGAATTTATTGTATATACAATAGCTTTTAAATGTTTGGAACCAATTAGATATACATAAAGATCTGATTCGTATCGGCGTTTGTTTTGTGCGGATTTGCATATAAATTGAATAACTATAAATTATTTCACTGATTAAAATAAAATATTTGTGTCTTGAAACAACAAATACAAATAACTTATAACTTCACAAAAAATTGTGACGCGCAGCTGCTTTTGAGATAAGCGTTAAAGATAATAAAGGGTGGGCCTTTACAAATCTTGTTTCAATCAACGAACGAATTCTGCGAATTTCGGTCGTAGTAGATACCGCTGATAAAAGCATTTCTTTGTTGAGGAGAAGCGTCTCACAGTCTGGCATTTTGAAACAAAATAAAGGTGCATAAAAAAGTGAGTTTACTTATATACAATATTACTTTATAATGGCAACAAAATAAATAATTACTTTTTTAAAGTCAGTAATATAAATATTAAGCAGTCAGTAAAGAAATTTGAATTTTTTAATATATTGCTCGGTTAAACATGAACACGAATTTCTATATGTATTATATTATTAAAACAATTTAAAGGACGCTTTATTTACACAACATTTGTTAAAACTACTGACCGATTAATTATATTACTAAGGAAAATCAAACAAAATTTCCGACCCAATAAATATAAGCCTTTTGTAATTATTGGATTATATGTGTAGAGGAGTTGATCCATATAATATTTGTTAACATTTTTTCAGTTTATGTTATATTAATTGTCTACCATATTTAAATTATAAGTAAAGTTATAACGGTCCTATGTCTGTCAGGTGATTTTCTTTATCACAGAACAGTTGTTCTCATAATACGCTTGAACAACGAAGTTCCGAAGTTTAACGGTCCAACTCATTATGGGTAGTAACAACGCAAGAATCTTACCTACTGAACTAAACCTACCATACTTCTCCACCCGCACTACAACCTACAGTGTCCCTTTGAAATATGAGAATATATTTTACCAGACTAAGCTTTTTTAGCCATGTGCTACTATTTTTATGTTCTATTTTCACATATTCGTTATATTTGTAGTATGAATATGTATTGTGTGTATATATTCATTATTTGATTTAATCTCAAACAACAAATATTGCTAATGGTAAAAAAACAATATGGTTTTGTTTGATAAGTATATTTCAATTCTTGTCCAAACATATATCTTGATATTTCGCGATATAATATCACGATCTTATTAAAAATCAAATCATAATATTGCATTGAACAGATTTGCACGTTTTCCAACCTAATCTAATTAAGAAATATTCATGTTTTCATTGCCATATGTATTAAATTGCTTGCTCGACAGCGACAATTTACATTTTTTTATTTTGTTTACATCACTACATGCATTGACTTACAAGCAAATAAAAACAAAAATGAAACGATAAAGCTGGATGTGCAATTAAAGCCAGGAGTGAAACAGAAACGCACATTTTATATAGAATGCATCAATTAACCCTTCGTGTGCAGGTGTAAATTGACTTTTATTTATGTAGCATGGGAAGAACAAGTTTCGTTGAATATATTGAGGCACTTTTGGTTTATTTTTTTTTTTTGGTCGATACGATTTTTGCATGAAAAATGAGACAATGTGCTCGCTAATATTCAGTTCAGTGTGTACAGGCCAATGATCTCTGCATCGTCCCTCTTCTGTTAGCGGATGATGATTGAGTAGCAATTCAAGGCTTTCTCAGTTCACTTAATAAAATGTACGCTTAGTTCTACCTATGGCTCCCAACCCTTTGATAATGATGGCAGTTTTTTTTTTTTATTTTATTTTCTCTATTATTATTTCCTTCCCACGGTGAAAATTAAACATTATGATATTTATAATATTATTATTATTTTCTGCATTACAATAAAAATTGAGTAGATTTTATAGTGAGAATTTATCTGTATATATCTACCAGTAATATGTTATATGTTTATACTAGACGGGAACATATTACTACTATTGTTTATATTAATAGTGCTTAGAAACTAGTTATATAAATCTATTTTTGTGACCGACTCTAATAATTTAATAACAAAATATAAATAATACATCTTATATATAATTATTCTACGCCGTCGCTTTCGGACGCCCATAACTTAAAATGAAACATTCTCCGTTCAATTCTCTACTCTGTAAATCGTATTGCTTTGTATGAACGGTGATAATAATACACATAAACAAAGGAAATGTATTTAATTATAATAATAAATAATAATAAAAATTAAAATTTAATTTGCTTCATTGATTTCCGAGGCACCGGTAATGCATTCTGTTGTTTCGACCAATGAAAAATAAGCATTCAAATATAGAACAAGATGGCCGACCGTAACGTGACAACAGTTTTAAATAATTATTATTTATAAATAAAATTTTGCTACGCAACAATAATTTTTCATTAATTCGTCATTTGACTGAATTTAAATAATCGGATTGCAAATTAACTAGGTGTGTTATAACTATTAAAATGTAATATATATATATACATAATGTGTTGAGGATTAGAAGAATATATTGATTAAATTAGATAAACAATCATAAAACATTCTTCGTAATGAAATCTTCAAATTTTGAAAAGTTTTTTGTAAAATAGTCATAACTTACAAACTTAAATATAAATTTTCTTTAAAATTCCCATTTCTTAAACTATGTTCTGTTTTTATTTAAATTCCCTAAAAACATTTTTACGATAACAATAAGTGGAACATAGTTTGAGAACCATGGGAAAATTTATTTACGTTTCATTAATTATAAAGATATTTTATTACATTAAATATTATTTAGTATTAATTAATGACGCATAGTATGTGTGTTACGTAAAAAATAAGCGGTTCTAACGAATTAAATATGTAAATGATTCTTTCTTAGTCTCGAAAAATTCGTAAGCTGTCGACGATTTTCGCTTTCACTTTTTTAACGACCATTATCTCTCATTATTATCTCCATCATCACTTTACCAAGGAAGCAATACATTCATTTTACTGGAATTTGAAAATTGAATGACATGAGAGGGTTGAAAAAATTCTTGTTGTGTGGCTTAATTTATTTAAATAAATAATTTTTTTTTTAGTAAAATACAAAATTTCTCACTGCACGGTTTCATTTCATTGCAGCTTCGCACCAGGCGCGTTAGGTGCGATACATTCCCTTTCGCTCGCTCGCGTGTTAAGTGACGAGAGTGACTGAGAAGAAGTGGGCGTGCGGAGCGCATGTAACGCATGCCATTATCTTTCACTCACTCTCGTCACTTAACACGCGAGCGAGCGAAAGGAAATGTGTCTCACTGTACGCGCCTGCTTCGCACAGCATTGTACATACTTATCTATTTATAATATAATCTGGGTATTTTCAATAATTTTATCTATAATTTTATTATATTCGTTACATAAAACTACAGTTCGTTAAATGTTTACTTTTTCATAAAATTGTTGTTACACCTGAAAATATATATCATATTTTAATAATTATTTACAGAAGCGCCGTAAAACTTAATAATTAAAGAAGTATTCTATTTTGCGTTCTTTTTAAATTATATTAGAAAAAAATATGGTAATTTTCAAAAATTCATAAACTTTTTTATCAAATAAAATTAAATATACACTGTTTGTGTAATGTACATGTTAACCAAATTTCCTGGTTTGGTTTTATCTAAAATCCTTTTATCTTATATAAAAATGAGTTACAAGTGATGATTAACCGCGTGACTCGGCTGTAAATAAAGAGTTAAAAATATTTTTAAGGCGGTTGCATATTACACAGAAAAAAATTACACAAGGCAAAATTGTTGAATATTTTTTTACTATCAATAATAAAATATATTTATGAAAAAAATTCATACTGAAAATTTATTTATACTGAAAATTGTCTAAGTAAATTAATTTATATAAAATAGCATTTTTAGTTAATGTTTCCAAAGCACAGCCAGATTTTTAACTCTTTGGTTGCTGAGCCGAAATAACGATGTATTACATAATAATAATAAAATATCATTTACCTCTAAAAATAAATACTCTACCGCCCATTAAAATATATCCGATTCAATGATGAAGTCGGATCCATTAGTTCTCCCCTATATATCAAAAGTATATATCAGATTTCGGCAACTAAAGGGTTAAAATAAAATATAAATATGTTAGTATGATTTTTACTTGGCTCCCCTTCTCTCCTCCTTCCTCCTTTTTAGATCACGTCCTTATTTGGATTCCTTCCATTGAAAAAAATACTTTTCCGCTAAACAAGAAAGTTTGAATAGCACTATTTTTAGCGGTTCCATACGTGATAGTATCATACTAAGTCCTTAAGATAACACAACTTATTAAAAACTGTTAATCATAACGGTCAGTAAATGTTTTTTAATATTTCCTGTAGTTTGAGAAACAACCCCTAATTACGAATAAGTCTTGTTAGACTCACAATTTTTACAGACCTTATTTCCCACATGTAGTTCACACGAACTCGATCTCGCGACCTTGCTAGCAGTTTCTTGGCATTAAAAGGCAAGGTCGGCAGATGAGCGTCTTTTATATGAAGGGTTAGTCCTTTTATATAAAAAAAACAACGACGGACAATGGCTTCCACGGATATAATTATGGATATCAATGGCGCGTCTGGATCTATGCGTTGATGAACTTGAATCCAAGGTTCAAAATATCTGTAATTCAGAAATATTACGATACAAAAAAAAAACGATGACCTCCTCGTAGAAGATGAACGGTGACCGTCTTCTCGATGAAATTGGCATTTTTCTGAATTATTCTGATGATTTGCCTCCGAGGCATTGTTGCCCTTCGCTAGGCAGCTTGCATTAAATGCAACAAGCAGGCGCCCAACGATGAGCCTCAACTCTCGTGACATGTTTTCACTTCATAGTAGAACTCCTATTTTCACCAGATATTTCCGAACACAGCTCCCAGAAGCGACTCACAAATTAGCGAACAGAATTTAACTAAAAGAACAGAGTGAAGTGCTGGCAAATATATATACAATTCTCACACTAAGCTTTGTTCTTATCGCATAAAACGCACGATAAGGACATTCATATCCTGACCGCAGCGGCGATTTAAAATGACCACAGCTACATAAGTTTCCAATGAAATTTTAAGCATTGTTTAAAAAAACACTTGGGGCGTGACTAAATTATTAATTTGTAACAATAATATAAAACTCGTTAACAAAACACACTTAGATTTGATGTGAATCCATCAGCGATTCTTGACCTTTTACATTATGAATTAAAAAAAATAATATTGATAAATTTCCAACAACACCTTCAGAAAAACTGTGTATAATCAACTTATAATAATGTACTATATACCCTATTTCACATTTTTTTAAATAAACCTTAAAATTATCCATCGGTTTATAAATTGAGTAATTAAACCCTAGATTTCCGTTTAAAAATTGGTACCGCACGAAGTTCAGTTATACGTAAGGCCAGAAGGGATATTTCGTCGTTTCCTATCTATACATTTTACTACTATTATACAATTAAGTCAAAAAAGAAACTGATTACGGCTAGGGGAATACTGTACAGAGTAGTGAATTTGTATAATAATCCACAAAAATAAAAATGTAGCAGGCTTCCTCCTTGAACATATGTATGTATGTACATTTATATAAAATAAATATATCATCAAAAAGATTACCAAAGGCAAAGTCTAGATATATACGATATGGAAAAAATGAAAAAGAACATTTTGAAAACTTTCATCACAGTTACCAAATAAAGTTACAAAAAAATACATTTTTTTGCGAAATATATGGTGATAAAAATCTTGTTTTTGGGGGATTCCTGATAGAGATAAAAGATATCATTTTTATATTCAACTTGTGGTTATATTATTATGTTTATTATAAAATTGATGAATTAAAACATGTTGAATAATATGTGTTGAATAGTTTATATCTCAAAAAGGATGTGCATATCTCTGTGCTAAACATAAAATACCATATATAAACATTTTTTATACACATACATACATGTTGGACGATATCTTTCCTCGTATATTTTTTTTATAAAATAACTATGTCATATGTTATTTATGTGTTCGTTTTGTCTTTGGGTGATACGTTATCATTTTTTTGTATATTTTTCTCAAAGCGACCCTTTTGAAAAGGAAATAAATAATCATTAGTAACATTGCCAAAATTTACTGCACAGCAAGCGACACGAATTCTAATTAGCACTTGCACTTCACTGTAGAGATTTATTAGGAGGCATTTTAAATGTATACTTTTTTGCCTTTACCCCTCGACAAAATTATAAAAGGTTTTGGTACAGGATGTAGCAAAATAACCTTTTTATTATTTTCCTAAAATTGTTTTTACAGATTTTATGTCGCGAATTATAGCAGAATAAGGATAAAGGTTTATATAAAATGTTTACCAAATACTTAGTCAATAAAGAAAGGTCTCTATCACAAAATCAATTAATTTTCATATAATTTTTTTCAGTCACATCCTGTATATGGTTTTACGATGTCGATATATTATAGTACCTATGACAACTTTTATGCAGCACTTTTATTCTTGACACGACAGGAATATTGTATATTTGATAAATAAAATATTATATATCATATAAATTTTTGCTATTAATATTTAATGTTGATAAAATTACATAAATAAAGCCACGAATAGTTTTTTTTTATGAATAATTTTATGATACATTAATAATCAGATTATGAATAATAAAAATTATTTATTCCTATATTAGTATTCAGATAATAATCTACACCAAGGATCGGCAAACTTTTTTTGCGAAGGGCCACATCGTAAATATTTTAGGCTCAACGAGCCAGGGAGCAAAATTTAAGTGAGATATAAACTAAAAAACTATAAAAATAATGTCATCATTCCTTTCAAATTTGTCTATATTTTTGTAAAAAATTGTCTAAAAACGCAATTTTATCTCATTTTTGCGATTTTAGTCTATTTAAGCCGTTCGCAAAAAGCTCAAAATACGTGTCTCTAGTAATAAGCTTGACTTATGAAAATAATTAATAAATTAAATTAAAATAAAAAAATATTTTTTTGAGAAAATATTTCATCAAATTGAGGTTCAAAGTTTGTCACTTCCTATCCACAAAATTCATTTCAAATGGATTGTTATTTTATATACTTCATCATTAAAAATGGCTTTTCACGAAAATGCTATCAAATACAATAATAAATCCCAGAGTAATTACCATAATTTACTATATTCGTCTCCTGGAAGACATATTTAGACATTCTGTTAGTTTTTGTATTAGAATTTGTCTTTTAGCATGTCATGACTTTCGGGATTTTAAAAAATTTTAAACTACTGTGTAAGGCCAAAGAAACCCACTCTAAACCATTTACCTTGTTATTTAATTGGCTATTGATGTCGCTTACAATGTGCTCAATCCTTCTAGCAACTATGTATATTTTTCCAGGACACATTTCTTCAACTGCTACAATCTGACAAGACTTAATTAATTTCATTTTTTAGTTAATACATGAGCGACTCATGAACTGATTCATTACTATCATTTATAACAGTCTCATTTTCCTTTTTTATTTTCGCGAAAAAAATGCATTGTGATGATAAATCTGATCGATGACTTACTTACGAGTTGTGAATATATTTAATTATTTAATACATATATAATGTCATAGTACATTAAACATAACGCTTTGTCATCTAATTTGATTGCAAAATAATTCACACTACACTCTGCTTTAAAAACGCAACATTCAAACTCCACTAATCTCTTCTTTACTGACTTTGACACGATGAATATCCACGTAATAAAATCATAACAAAGCATCGCAAAAGCGTTACACGGGACACTGCAAGACGCTGCCGAATTATAACTGCGTAAGGTCACAGTGGAATGCCAAGCAATAGGAGCACCACATACGGTCATATCTCGCAACACCTAAACTCGACGGTTAGTCGTTCCATTATAACACATACTTTGAAGTTTGAAGAGTATGAAAATATAAAATCTATTCTTCGAGTCAGATTAAAATAGGCTATTATATACTGTTATTCTCAAAAGTTATCTTAAACTAGCAGATATATTTTTTACGTTTGTTTTAATATTATGTATGTATGTTCTTAGAAAATGATTTCTCAGGAGCGTCTTTTAGATTTTTTCAGGGTGAAGGGGAGGGAAAATGCACCTGTTCCTCACCCAAATGACGTACCTGCCAATGCGATGGCATTCACGAAATTATTTTAAGTTGTTGTAATTTTTTGTACAGCTCGAGGATTTCAAATGACTGACACTTTAAATTTAGTGAATAACACATTATATAGGTTCAGAAAATATAAATTTTGTCCTAAATAATAAAAAATCCCAAAACACGCAGCTAGATGCTTAAAATAAAATTATTAACCCTTTGGTTGTCAATCCTATCAGGATTACTATATAAATATCGATGTACAATATAATATTTAATAAAAAGATAGTATGTTCGGGAAAAAATATTTTACTTTAACGAAAATATCCTAAATTTCATCAAAACTGTATCTGATTCTTTCTACAATAATTTCGTCAAAACAAACAATTTTCCCAAAGTAAAGTAAACGATTTATCATATTTTGGTAATCAAGGGGTTAAGCAGCAGGATAGCAACAAGATAAAATTTCCGTTTTGTGGCACATATTTAATTATATGATACATTGCGTCTTTACAAAAGCATTTATAGAACAACGCCGCTATTTTTCACTAGGGTCTGTCGTTGGGTTAATTTTATAAAATCTGCTAATAAAAAGTCTTCTTATATAAATATAAATCATGACCGAAACATCAAGTAGACAGCTTTGTTATCGTTGGCAAGTATACCACAATCTAGCCACGCCAGGCTAGTATGAAGTTTGATAAGCTTCACCATTGTGGAACAGCTGCACAGGATGTGGCACTTTGTGCGTATATTCAATATTTCTTTCGTATAGCTAATCCGCTGTTTTAAATGGTTCTTGAGTGACCGGAACTCTGTAATTATTATTCCCTGGATATTGTGGTGATAGGTTAGATTTGAGATTAAATAACGTGTAATGTTTATATAACTTCTTGCTAACGGAGAGCTAAATAAGTTCAGTGGAATGAACCAATCCGGATTATACGTGCCTCATAAGAACGTTTTCAAATCTTCAGCTGTTAAAATTAGCAATGTTACGTAAAAACGTTAAAAGTAACAGGCAATAACAATTTGTTTCCACCCCCAAATCGTTGTATTAAGTCAAATGTCGGTAGTAGGAAAAGCAAAAGTACTTCCCCTAAATAATCGCGTATATCTATACTTCCAGCAGGAGCTTTCATCAATAACTTTTATCAGGATATTCCATAAGCCTTAATCCATTTGCTTCAAACTTAGTTTTCTGCTCATACGGCTGCTATTAATATGTTAAAGTATTTGTCATTACATATTATAGATATACAGATGAATTAATTCCTTTTTCATTGATATTTTTAAACAAAAATAGGATTTAATAATTTTTGATCTTTTACAAAAATAAATATATTTCTTAAGATTTTTTTTATTAATCGAACATTTGATGTAATTCATTAATTATGAAAAATAATATCAATTAAATGGCCGCCTTTAGACCTTTTGCAGCAGCCAATCCTTTCAATGACTTCGGGCGGTATCTCGGTTACAACTTGGCAGATGTTGATTTTTAGGTGCTCCAACGTTTTGGGTTTGTCGATCTAGACTCAACTCTTAGCGTAAACCCACAAAAAATCCAACAGCGTTAAATCGCATGATCTTGGTGGCCAGTTCACGTCACCAAAACGTGAAATAATGCAACCTGGGAACTTTTCACGCAAAACATTCAAGTCCAGCAAGTTGCGTCGTCTTATCATACGCCTATAGCGCTCAATATTGACTGTTACAGACCGACCTTCATCGTTTTCCAAAAAAAAAAAATAAGGCTTAATAACACCGCCTGACCACAATGCGCACCAAACAATCACTTTTTAGGCATATAATGCTCTCTCGTGAATCACAAGAGAATTTTCTTAGCTCCATATTAATTGTGAACGTACTATATTATAATGATTTTACTTCTTGTATTGTATAAATTGGGTTATGAAATTAAAGATTGTTCAAAACGGTGGTAAAGCAGCAGAAACTATGCTTTTGATGTGGGTACTGTAAAGGAACTAAAGAATACCTGGATATTCCCACCACAAATACATTTTCACTAATAGATATATATTTTAGCTAGCGAAAATATAATTTAATCATGTGAAATTTTGCGCTAGTAAAATTATATGCTGCTCTAAAATGTCTATGAAACTCAATTTGATAGTGAAGTTTGATAGAAACTCGATTTGCTGTTCTAACCCAAACCTAACGTAATGAAAGTTCTAAAACTAAATATAGTCTTAGAACTTTCATTAGGTCAAGTCCAAAATACAAACTAAGCCAACTCATAATTCAGGTGAAAATAAGTGGAAGAAGAACTACCGATAAACGTCGGATCTCCCATATTACTCCATAGTTAGGTATGATAGCTAATCTTACCGATATTACTATGAACTCCTTATATAAAAGTGTTGGTCAAAGTATATTCAAACCGAATTTTAGTTAATAGGAGAGTGCAAAATCAATTATCACTTGGAAATATTAAAGAAAACGAACACTGAATGGCCAACTTTTGTCCGTCCGTCTCCTGAAAGAATTTTAAGTGAAAACTTTTAAGAGCTGTGATTCCTAAAATGGGGCTGGTGATGAAAACCTTAAAAATAAAAAAGGTTATAAGCGTGTTTTTATAGTTGATATTTGAAGGTGCTAGTTGAAGCAAAACCCCGCACGACAATTCGAGAGCTTCTAAATGTTCTGCGCTTTTCTTACGAAACATAAGCAATCCATTTTTCGATCGTATTTTAACGGGGGAATTAGACCTGAGACGATCACAGTGCCACAACAAACAAAAATAAACCACGAAAAAGAGATAAGAGATGACTCATTGATTTAATTTCGACGAGTCGTCCAAATCTCCTAAACGCCTACTATAGAAAGCACTTCTGCAGGCCCAAGAGCACCAAGAGCTACACATAGGGAGTCTGCGTCATTACGTTCTTCAAAAAAAAAAACAAAACAACGACACTAGAACGTCTCCAGCGACCCAGATGCCGCGTAACCAGAAGACCTGTGCCCCTGGATATCGTATCCTTACAATAATTTTACATTAAATGTAACACAATAATACAAATAAACACAAAAAAATTATCTACAATAGTATTATATTGCCCTATTTTAATTATTGTTTCCTCAATGGAATAAAGAAACACCTTTGTGCATTAAGAAATAATTTATAATATTCCAGTATTTTTTATATTCAGTTTATGTATAGATTATGTTTTATATGTAAGTTTCGATTAAATTTGTGTATAAAGAATTAACTATGATATATTATCTAATAAATTAATAAAAAAAAACACATACTATTCCGATTCCGAATGATTCTTTACAACTGCGATTTGTACAATGATTTAACAAAAATGAAGCCTCAAAGCATAAATGCGATACCAAAATGATCGATTGTTTGCTAATTTAATCCACTACATTTTGATTTTAATACAAGTTTATTTCAAAAATAAATCCTAGCGAAACCATTACAGCTGAGAGTTATTGTGAATAAATTGAACAGTTCAATTCTCTTGCACGACATGACAAATTTGAATGAGTTAAGCATTATAAAACATTGCCTGATCCACTATATTCACAAGACATCTCACTAACAGATTATCTATTGTTTAATCATCTGATATACAGAACTTCAAGATTATATCAACATCAGAATTTTACACTACTAGAATAAATAATTAATTAGCAGACATGAATCGATTCAAATGGCACTTATTTCGATTAATAATCTAAATTATTAGCTGAAAAAAATTTACATAATTTTCACAGCAAATTGATATTATAAAATTTTCGAGAAATGAGAAATAAAAAGATTTGCATTTTCTCGAGAATTATAATATATGAATTAAAAAAAAGCGTTAGTAAACCTATACACATCTCTGATTAGGAAGTAGTGTGCGAATAATAATAAAATTATGTAGTGTTGCGTTATTTTATCTATTTAAGTGTTGCTGCGAATTCAATGAAACAAACTTTTCACGCCACTATGAGCAACTTTAAATAGTAGCCTTCGGCAAGATCCAACACATAATTGTATTAATTAAATACTCTAATCAGTTAACATTTGCAAAATCATTTGACAGTGTAAATACGGATATTTATTAGTTATAGAATAAGATAAGAAGGTAAGTTGAAGCTGACATTCTTTAATTGTATGTTACTCAATGATATTTGTAAAACAGAATCATAAATATGTTTTATGATTAAGTGCACAACTCAATTGAAAATTGCAGTACAAAATCGAAACATATTTTTTTGTGCCTATGTAATGACATATTGGAGTTTTACAAGAGAAAAAAAATACATATTTTAAACATAATTATAATATTTCGCTTGCGGTTCGAAGGAAAACCACAATAATAACTAAGCGTAATAATGTATTATAAAAACGTTGAAATGTAATTTACAAAATAACACTTAATTATTAATTGTTTATTTATTACAAAATACAAATAATAAGTTTACGCCGATTCAATTAGTAGATAAATTATTATGTACCAAAAGTCCAATAAAATGTAAAATATTAATAAAATAATACTTATATATACAGCTGAAAATATTTCTAGTTATTAAATAAAAAAATACTATTAATAATTGACGATATTTTACTTATTATTATAATTTACTAATCTAAAATATAGAGTTTAACGAAATTATTGTTATTATATTGACATCTTTTGATAGTTTGCAAAAGTAAAATGATTACAACGTGTGAGCATTGCATATTAAGTTTAAAAATGAGATAAATTGTTTATATAATTTTTAATAAAATAAATTTAATATTAAAAACAAATTGAAATAATGGTAAAGATTATTCTCGCAATTATTAAACATTATTTAATTTTATATTGAATACATAAAATACGTTTCATTGTGCATTAAGATTACTTAATTCCGTGCCATCTAGGAAATATACTAATTTTAATTATTATATATGATGTAAAATAAAGAATTGCTATTTGAAATATGATTTTTTAATATACATAATTATTGTAAAGCATCTGTTTTGTGACATAAGATCTATGATCTCAATATGTAAACATGCACACTATTAATATTTGAAAAAACACTAGAAATAAAAGTAAAAAGCATTTTCTAAAATGTTTATTGATAAAAATATATTACAATGAAAATTGATTACAAATACGTTAAAATTTCAATTTGTCTTATTATTTCAACTTTATGTTAAAACAAATCATAAAGTTTTGTATACATAAGGTTAACATAAAACGCATATTTATTTTATAATAAACTGACAATGAAAATTTAAGAATATTAAAGATATCGGTTATTAAAGTTAATTGTATTTAATATTTTTTAATACTTACACTCCTTTTAATTTGTATTATTATATGCATTTTATATATATAATTATATATCCCTGTAAATCGAAATCACATAATCTATTAATTACTAATGGTACATTCTATAAAGCGAGTATTCGTGTAGCAAATCTAAACCTAAAAAATAAGTTACACATTATAGTATTGCACAAAAAATATAAAAACTCTATTTAATATAACTATAAAAATATGGGCGGATCGGAAAAGAATATACATTTTTGTATTCGATTTTAATATTCAGAAAAACACTTTGCCAATGCGCCCAAGAATAGATGAAATTTTGCAACTGAAAAGAACGTTCTCCATTCCCTATAAAAGTCAACGTCATCTTACGCAGATAAACACAAGGAATAGAGAGACGGGTCGTGAAAAAATACTCTAGAGCGTTTTTTGTACATTATAATAGAAGGAATTCTAAGAAAATCGTATTAAAAAATATCTAACTCGAGTGTATCGATTTAGGTTGGGAAAATGTTTATATAAGCTTACGCGTCGGGGTTGGGCACTTTTAACTCGTAAAGTTAATAAAATATATCAACAAAACAACTAAGTACAACGTTTCGTCACGAAATGATTAAAAATAACGTTTAAATAGGAGATAAACTGATCCACATCGTAGCTCGACCCCTCCCATGCCGTCTGTCAAAGCGATACGCTTCTAGCAGCGCGGTTTACGGCCATAACGGATATATAAAACTAAAAATATTTTAAAGCTAAAAAATCAATCAATATTATAAATTAATATAAAAATTTATTTTTAAAGTATGTATTAGGAAATTCAAAATCTGTATCTCTTTTGTTAATTTAGAACCCTTTAATAAATTAAGTATGTCATTGTAGGAACCTATTTATATTTGGTTTAGTGTAGGTTTTTTCTCTCGCCTGGCAGCCCTCAGTCCGTTCTCGTGCCCCGTTCACTTCATAAGATTCCCATGTCGTCTGGACGAAGTACCGTTATAGGAAATAGCATGCTTTATCTCTTTCTTCGTTGCGTGCGACACCCCTCCTACTTTTATTTCTAGGGGATCGGCGTCAGTTCTGGATTGTTAAATAAATAAATTTGATTAACCTACAATACCACTAACTTCATTCTATAATTTTGCTACTTATGTATCTGATTTTTTTAATTTTGTGCAGAATTTCAAAGTTTTTTTAAATAAATATAACTATTATAGTCATTATTAAATGTGTTCCTACTATTATTGTTTCCAAAAGCAATAAAATATTTGTATTTATTATATGAAAAGAGCATTATTACATATTCAAATTAAAATGGTGAATATTTCTTTAGAAGCGCAGGGTAACACCCCCTCGGTGTATGGCTGAGAGGCAAATAATAGTGGATTCTAATTAGAATGTAACGGTAAACCGTCGAGCTCGATAGGGAATCTTATGATGCGCTCCGTTCGATTGTAAATAAACATGTAAACTTCATTAAATCGTCAATAAATTACTACTGCAGCGGCTCAATCTGTGTCTAATTGCCACTCGTCATCCTCCTGTCGCCAAATCATATTTAACAAATGTATTTTTTTTTTTATTAATTAGATGCATTTATTTATTAAGTTATTCAAAGTATTTTTGCGTTCCTATTCAAATCTAGATATATGAAAATATACGTAGAAATAATAATTGTACATATTTTAATAATGATATAGTAAAGGTAACAATTATGATTGTTGCCTTGTGTGTTTGCGAATGCGGGGCGAATAAGCAGCGAAAATTTACTTTTGGCGAGGCGAGGCAGACGGTGGCAATAGTTGATACTCTGAACTGGCAAATACAAAAAGTTCTTAGATTTACATTTAAGTAATCAGTCTGTGCATCATTATACTCTAAAGTTGTATGCGCAACTTCCCTCCTTGTGTTAATAGATACATGCAATTTAAATGTTAATTGAGTCGTGATCTACATATACCGTCTCTCTTAAGTCCACCAGAGACTAGTGATATTAGTCATATCTCTAGTTCTAGCTGCTTTTTTTGCCTATTATTTGATATTTTTGTAGCAAGCCAAACAACCCTGACAACCCTGAGATTCGTTTTATTTTGTATTTAAAATATCAGACTTATAAATAATATATGTTTAATATTGTTACAATCTTATAATGAAACACATTTATATATATTTTTTGCTTTTAAATAATACTAGGCTTGCATTTAGTTCAAAAATTATATTTTTGAATTGAAAAAAATATAATAGAGTATCGCTGCTAAATTAATTTATTTCTTCACCGCCATTTCAAAATTTTTTAATCTGAGGAGCATCTATTCACGCCATATATTCGATATTCTGGATGACTCACATAGAGGCTATCCACGGTGAAAAGGTGAACTTTTGCTGGCTTGTCTGCATCAACGCATGCGCGTGAGACGTGTCTTCGTGTGTAAGTTATCTACGCTGCAGTTTTCGTCGTTGCGCTTCCACGCCGGACAGTGCTGACCTCTAGCGGCGCAGTGTTTCGAGAGCGGTCCGATTCGAAGTGCTCCAAACAACAGAGGGAGAAAGATACAGCTGGGGCTGGCATTCGTCGGTCGGCCTCCGCGGGAAGCGGTCGCCCTTGTCTTCGTTCGCCGGTATTTACCGACGCCGGTTGCGAACAAACAGCGCTCGAACGCGAGAGCGAACCCGAGAGAGCAGCGCGAGAGGCGAACACTTACCAGAAGCGACCAGCTATTCGAATTTTGAAAGATGGCGTTCCATTTGCTGCGCGTGGGCTCGCGCGTCTCCATCGCCGCCGCCGAGCGGAACTCCATCGCCGCCACCCTCGGCGTCTGCTCCTCCGACTTCTCAGTCAAGGTACTTTCACTTTCCTCTTTACCTCCACGCCAAAACACACGCCTTGGGCCAAATTATTCAAATGTATATAACTTATTCGTCTTCTATTTGGTGCAGTGTTGCCATATATTTTTTTTACAAATATTCACATAAATTTATACTCGCTAATCTCACTGGAATCGTATTAGTTTATAGCAGCGGTAGGCAAATTTTGCGCAATAGCGGACACAAAATTGTATGTACGATATCCTACTCCGACTCTTCTGCCCTATCGATATGAAAAAAATCCGACTCAAACTACTCAATTGTCAATATGGATAAAAATCGACACCCACTTATTTACACCGAAAACATCATACTTCAGAGAATAACATCAATTTATACAATTTTATGTTAGGTTAAGACTTGTATAATGTGTTTTCAGCCTTTCAAATTCATGACACTTTATTTAATTATGTAAAAAAGGATAAATTATACTTTTACAATAATATTATTTAAGTCATAATTTTATTCCCATCTACATAAAGCCTTTTATTATTGAAGCTGAATTATTTAAAACAGGGCTGGAGAAATGGTGTCGGTAGAAATGTTCCGTCTAGTCTAAATTTGGAATCGTGAAACTTTTTTTGTTATTACCCCAAAATATATACATATGTAAATGTGTACCTCGATATTTCCCCCTAGACCAGAGGCAGGACTTTAAATATAACACCCCCCCCCTTATCAAACTTATAAAACATAGGTACACAAACGTATCCATTACATGTCAATGATTACTCATTGAATTATATTAAACTGGACTAATTAAATTATTTTTATAAAGAAAATATTGGGTTACAAATTAATAGGAAATGATTTTTTTAATAAATACTAGTTTTTATTTAATTACATAATTATGAAACTAAATATATAGAATATGCATGTACTCTTAGAAAATTTTAAGGGAATGAATAATAGGCCGCGTAGCGAAATTTCTTTGACTGTTCTGCTGATAAATTACAGCTACTTAGTCGTGCAGGGCGTAAAACTAGACAAGAAAAGGAATAAAAAAAGTTGGGCTTCAATGTCATCTGGACTGTCAACTATTGATTCGACAGTTTATTTTTCTCCCATTTTCACCCCCCATGCCGATGGAGGATTAACTTAAACTTAAACGGTTTCTGGAGTGTAACTATTCATTTCAGCGACCACGAAAACTATAAATTCGACACTAAAATCGTTTTTTACATGTCATCCCCCACCTCTAGGGGGCTAGAGATAATTAGCCCCCACAGTTTACGACTTCCAGAGTGTCACTATTCATCTTATATTTATCGAATAGAAAAACGCAAAAAAAAAACGCCAAAAGAAATTATTTTGCCCTATACCCGTTGTAGTGTGAACATCGGGTAATTTTAGTTTTAAAAAATAGCAGTTTTTTAAAAAAAAACACCCCAATTTTACGCAATGCAATGAGAAAATTGTGTCTCTATATTATTTAAAAAATGTTATTTTAAAATAAAATACATAAATAACTCGTGAGTCTTGAAAAGTTATGGATTTATAGGTATATGTGTATTGTTTGTACAATATTTATTAGTACATGTCGAACCAAACAAATATATTGTAGAAGAGTATTTTCTTGTTATGATTTTCTGTACAACTCGAGAGTAACAAATGGCATTTGCATTTTAGTTTTCGTGAATAATTATTTAACAAAATTCCGTCATTAAGATAATATTTCCCTTAAAAAATCATAATTTATTACGATGCCAAATTTTCCGAATTACCTTTTACATTAACCGCATACAAATCGTAACAGTAATTATTTTCTTATCGACTAATTATTTACGAATGAGAGATCCAGACTTCTGACGCAATAAATCAATACAATTGTTTTTTTTTTACTATCGCACAAGTCTTCGTAAAATAAAGATAAGTGTATATTTAACTTAGCCGTGAATACGAATATATATTGCCCCCTCGATGACATTATTAATTATTCCTCCACTATCACAGTAGCGGTGTTGCGCATTAAAGAGCCGCTATCTTTTTTGTTTTTGTAATACATAATACCAAACATCTTCTCTATATTATTATTATCTTTTATTCGCTATTTATAGTGAATGCTTAAGATCACATGCTGAGATCCTCACCTTTTTATTTTTTCACTCCGACACAAATATTTCGATTGCACACAATAATAATATAATTTATTGGTGATTCCGGCCTAGGCGAATGGATCAGCTTTCACATAGGCATAGTCGCAACTTCCCAACGTCACATAGTGAGAGTCATAAAAAAGTTTTTAATATGACGTAATTCGTTAATGGACGATCAGGAGGAAGGAATAATTGCGTCGTGAAAGCAATGCGTGCGTGCATCCAACACGTACGCATTTTGTTATTGTTTTCATGTTACACGTGGATTGAATCACGTGCACATGACAGATTGCAGAAGTGTTGGCGGTTCAATGGCACAGAGGCCATGAAATAATATAAACACCGTTTTTAGCGTAGTAAATAAATACATCTAGTAAACAGTAGAAAAATAATAAACTGTTGAAACAAAAATAAATAGATGATAATAGAGAAAGCTATTGCTACCTAATAACAAACAAACTGAAAAACAAACAAATTACCTATTTGAATACTCGATACTCGGTCTAGTGTGAACTCGGCTTTGTGTGAACTCGAGTTTATTCCGAGTCGGAAGTGAAGTTGAGGTAGTGTCTAGTTCTGATCGAAGCGTATTCCTTGTGGAAGTCCTACCAGAAGTGAATTCGGTACGCCCTATTCGAGCTTATGCATGTTGATAATATTTTGAAAATATTAAAGGAAGACATTAAAAATGAAAAGATCATTTCGGAAATTTTGTTCAAAGGCTATCTCTGAAATTTTATTTGAGGAGGACAAACTAATACGGGAAAAAAGGTCATTTCGAAAATTTTGTTCAAATGCCATCTCCTATTTTTTTTTAGGAGGATAAATTGCTATGGGAGCTCCAAAAAATAGATTTTTTTGAAAAATGTTGTTTAATAGGGACAAAATGAAGACAATCCTCCTCAAAGGAGGATATCTGGACACCTTAGCTTATATATCCTTTTAGAATTATGGGAAGTCTATCGCCCTTCCACTTCTTGATTGTCTAGCCAAAGTGATCCTTGTTTCTGTCTATTATATTAAGGATAAGATTATTTTCAAAACATTTAATGTTATTATTAAATATATTTTTTTATGATTTTGTATAACAAAATTGTATATAAATATATTTATGAAAAAAAAACAATTTGGTATCGCTTTTAATTTTTATATGCACCTTGAATGGGTTAATTAATAGGTGTAATATTGACACATTCAGTGCATCCAAAAAAGGAATAAAAAATAATAAATTTCCTAAGGCTTAATGTTTTAACTTAACTTAACTTAAGCTTATGTTTTTCATATAATTAAAACGCCTTCTTTAATTTTATTGTGAAGAAATTGACAACACTGATAATAACAATTGCTTTTCATGAATGGATTTTAATTAGTCTGGCGTATTAATATGTATTAATCTGCAAAATACAAAAAAAACACTTTGGACATTTTGTTCGTAGGAGTTATGTCGCATGGGCGTTATATGTATATATTATATGGAAAAATTATCGGCTGGGCATAATGTCGTATGGCCAAAGATCCATGAACTATTTGTCGTGCAACGATATTTGACACCGACCGTATCCTTTGTTCATGTCATTTTTTCAAGTGATTTTAAACCGTTAAAAAAACTTCATCTTTAGAAAGTCCAGATAAAGCAATTAGTATTATACGCTTTTAGCAAACCATCAAGTGTGGTCTCGACATATCTCATCAAATTATAAAAAGTTGGTTTCGCAAACCAATATAACCACCATGTTTGTTCCACGAATCAGTGGCCACTCTTTTAGAATATTTTATTCGAGCTATTTATAATATTTTGATATGTATCGAAATATTCACATTTTACTAATATCCAAAACTCAGTTAGTTTCATGTTGCAGAAAACAGCACAAAAAGACTTTATTTTACATTAATAAATTCAGATAGGGCTTTGAAGCTTAATTGATTTTTAGTTCATTTATGCCCCCCTCCTTCTTTTAACCAGTCGATAAGTCGATAGTATCACAAACTATTAACATTTTAATAAGGAAAGGTTACCCAATAGTTGTTTTTAAAATAATTCTGTCAACATTATTAGCTATTTAGCGATCCCGAGACAATAAGCATTTCTTGGGAAATATATAGTATAGTTTAAAATAAGCCAGGACTTCAAGAAATAATCTATTAGTATATAATAGTCGATTAAAATAATATTTTCCCAAAGCATTGTTTGAAAACGATTAGGTTGTTTAGATAAGGAGCTAGCATGGCATTTATGCGTAGATAGGGACAGGTTGGAATCAAATGTCTAAATATAGCAAAGGTACTAAAGACAATTAGCTGTAAAACCAGCAGACACGAGTGTTCCAAATTAATATCGTAACGTTCATAACCTATTGTAACGATAGGAGTTTGCGTAACACAACCTTGTTTTAGACGTGAGTATGATTATGCAACCTAACAATCGGTCGTTGACCATAAATTGTGGACCGTAACAATCGAGAGTAGCGAATCTGATAAGCGTAAATATGAAATCGAATGACAACCGCGGCGATTTGTTTACATTCGAATTAAGTTAGCTGAAAATTTTAACAATTTGTATAATTGTTGGGTAAACTTTTATCAAAATATTATACTAATGATTTGCACATCTAGATAGGATCGTTTGTTATGCTTTTATATTCGCGATTAACCGCAGAATAGTTGTTTACGTTATAAAAAATACGTTATCACTAAAATAGGTCGCCAACATTAGCATATTTTAATTGTCAACAAAATTATGTTTCAGTTGCACTTGTGTTTTTATAAAAAATATTTCGTCTTTTTGCATTATTTTGGTCGTATACTCATACGTCTCATCGTCGAAGAATTTTTGTGCAATTAATCGCAATAAAACAAGTGGCAGCTGAACCAACATTCGGTTTCTGCTTCAACTCGTATTGTCTGTAGGTAGAAAAAATGTAAACATTTGTCAATGTTATTGCGTTTGAATTGTTTTCACGTGCTCCTAAAATGTCGCAATTAATGATAAGGGGTACGGCATTGAAAATCGAAAAATTGTCTGGAGTTATCGCATTGTTATTGCTTTTTTTTTGTATGTAAACATCAAACTATAAATATATCGCGTTATATAATATGCAATAACACAATAACAACGCTTATGAGATAATGTATCGGGTTAATACGGTTTGATTGAATAATTTGTAATGATATTAACAATGCCGGGCTGTAAAGAACAATTCATGGTTTATATGTGTTTACCCCTTCACTGCTTTGCAAATGCATTCAAATCACTAAACACATCCACTGATCTATTATATTAAAATAAAAGTATCTAAATTATTATAACTCCTTGTGACAAAATACTTTAATAATAAAACAATATTTATTTCAAAATTTCGCATATTTTCCCATTCATTTATATTATTAGTTTTATTTTCACATTTAAAAAGCCGCATGCGGCTCGCGAGCCGCGCTTTGCCAGGTGAATGCGTATAACAATAAATTGACTCTTACATGAACTATTATGAAAGGTCAACAGTTTAAAACCTGTCGCATGTCTATAATTGCGCTTATCGTGTGATAATAAATTAATATATTATTTATTTTCAGATATGAAAACATAATATAATATGTACATTACGCTCATGCGCAGAGATTATTATTCATATCAACGCTTAAATATAAAACAAATCGGCACCTCTCTACTTGCGTTCAAATTATCGTTTAACCTCTTTGACCCTTTATCTTTTGTAGATTGTATTATTTATTTTTTATGTGTACGTATTTAAAGAAAACACTAGCGCAAAAATAAATTTAAATTAGACTATTATCATACTATTGAAAAATCAACCGAGAGTAAATAAAAGTTTTCTATCTGAAGAATAATTTATAAATAATACATGATTTAATTTAAGGGACATGAATTTAATCATAAATAGTCATGAACTGTATCAGTACGCTCCTTGCGTTTATACGATTGACTATAGTGTGCGTAAAATTAAGGGCGCGCGGCGTGAGATTATGAGCGTTTTAACGTTTGCTAAAGCTAGCATCGACATATTATAGTAATAACTATCTATAACAATTTAATTTGTTTATTGATCGATTCAATAATCACAGAAAGCTTCCGGTTAACCTTATACTTATTACGCATAACGTTTGTTTACAAGGCGCTAGAAATTATTTGTTTTATATGCAGCACAGAATCTCTTTTTTATGCTTAGTCGAAGAATTTAACCTTGACCGTTCTTTATACGATTAAAAAAAATAGACCGACGCAAAAAAATAATGGCAATGTATACCCTGATGCGTAGTAAGTAAAAATTCCCGGGCGTATCTGCACGACAGGTGATAAAATATGTACAGACTTGAATTGTTAAATAACAATATATATAATGAAGTGTTTTGTTTACCTACCTAATATTTTTAACTTCCTGTTATTATGTGGCCGATTTCGATAGCGATTATTTATTTTATACGTTTTTATAAATCAATATATGATCTTCATGAAAAATGTCGAAAAATGTGGCCGAAGACTTGAAATTGTCTTTAGCGCATTTTGCAGCTACACCCGTATAAAATTCAGATAACTCAGAGACAGCGAAGAATTTACGCAGATTTGGTGTTAGAGCAGCAGGAAGTTAATGCTGATTTTTTAAAGAAAATTTTCTCCTCTGATGAGGCACATTTCCAACTCTCTGTGTATGTTAATAAACAAAATTTCCGCATATGGGCAAGGAAAATTCTCGTGTGATTTATACGTGCTTGTTGGTGCGCATTGTAGTCAGGCAGCGTCATTAGCCCTTATTTTTTAAAAACGATGAAGGTCGAACTGTAAAATTCAATGAGGCGCATGATAACCGATTATTTTTGGCACGAAATCGAAGATATTGACGTGGAAGATATGTTTTTCCAACAAGACAGCGCAAATTGCCACACGGATGTTTTGCGTGAAAAATTCACATTTTGGTGACGTAATTTTTCCGCCAAGATCATGCGATTTAACGCCGTTGAATTTTTTTGTGGGTTTACGCTAAAAGTCATGTCTACGCCGACAAACCCAAAACGTTGGAGCACCTAAAAACCAACATCCGCCAAGTTATAGTCGAGATTCAAAAAAGTCATCGAAAATTGTATCGAAAAAATTTAATTGATATTATTTTTCATAATTAAAGAAATAGATCAAATGGTCGATTAATAAAAAAAATCCGAAGATCCTATTAAGTTGGATCATCTTTATTACTGTATTATATCATATAATATAATTTTACTAGCGCCTACCAGATAAATTATATTTTCACTAGTAAAAATATATATTATATATATCTATCGGTGAAAATGTATACCGATACGATTTCACTGAAATGACATATTTAAAAAAATATTTTCAGGATAGATTCCAGATTTTCTTTAAGAGATAACCCGATAATTTCCGGTTTAGAATCAGGGATGTCAATTCAGCTTATTCCAGGGGGGGGGGAGGCTAAAGTTGACCAGTCAAAAATTCATAATATTTCATTAATTGACATGCATTTTTCTTGTCAAATTCAGGGAAAGGCAAATAATCCCCCTCGCCGCCACCCCCCCTTCTTATACTTTCTCAAAGGGATGAATCGGAGGCGGAGCTAAGCAATAACTCGATTCGTTTAAATTTGCCTTCTCTCCCACTCGTCCAATTTTCATCTAAGGATCAGTATAAAAGTTGTGATACTTCAGTATTTACTCACGCACACACCCAGCACCGTTCAGACTGACCACGAGGAACCAGAGACCAGAGAGACTCGAATACTCTCCTCTCTCTCTCTCATATATTTATGCTCAACATCTTTTGTAACAGCGAAGTTTAGCTGAAACGCCACATCACTCGGCTACTAATCCAGAAAATATAAATATAAAAAATAGAAAATCCATTTGTTTTTTAAAAAATTTCAATCAACATCACCACCATTAAACTGTACAAATATCTCGAAATTACACTCATATCAATAAACATATTCTTGCATTGGTTCTCAATGTAATAATAATACAAATATTAGTTCTGAACTCGCATACCTTTTGCAGATCCAATGCGCATCAGTCTAAAATTACACAAGCACGTGTTACTTTAGCAATGTTAATACAAATTTAGCACAATATTATATAACTCGATTTAGATAGTGTTTTTTAGGCGTTTCAATTTCGTGTTATCCAAACGTCCGCTATGTTGTTTTATAAAACCTGTTCTTAAACAGGTTCTCGTTCACTTTTATGCGAATGTTCTTCCACAACAATACGCCCATAAACAACCACGCGAATAAAAAACCTTGATTGTTCCAGATTTTTTCTTGCGGTGGCATGACATGATGTGCATCACGCTACATCACTAACTTAGTGTTTGACATTGAGTACTATTTTTGTATTATAAATCGAATAAATTTACAATGATTATCCCTGGTGACTTACATTATCTAATGTCACACATTTAACATCAACATTGCGCAATTGCCAACTTTCTCATTGCTTCAGTTGTACAGTACATTCTGGTGGCATTTGTATCGCGAAACATTCGCATATGTTTACGCCGCGCCTGTGCGTATTGTGGATTTTTTTTCCCTCGTCCACTGAATATTAATGTTGCTGATAAATTTATGCATAAAGCTGCCAAACGTAGCGCATATTGATTGGGAATCGCTCCAATCGACAAACGTGGTCACACTTATGGTGAGGCTTTTTACATCCGGTAGATTGTATTAAATCAAAGTTACAATAATTAAAAACAATACTTTTGATCGTTATGATTGAAACTTAATGTGTTGTACTTAGTAAATATATCAATGAGAATGATATTTTTTATCAATCTTGGAAGGCTTTGAAGGATCTGACTTAGAGCGATATAATTGCCGGTAACCCTAGTTGTGATAGCTATAATTATTATAAAAACACGTCGTTGATTTTGTAATGGCGTAAACAGTAAACAAGAAAAGCATTGAACTCTAAAGAGGACGAGGTGGAAGCGAATGCTCAACATTTCAGCGTTATCGAAGAGCTACTACGCCAACGTGTACTCGTTTCACAGACATTTCATAACACGTGGCTCGATCGTGGCTCGACCATACCACAACCACATGGATTGATAACTAAAACAACTGTCTATGCTCTTCTCATTTAAGTCGTTATGCTCCTAATGCATTCTAATCATTTATGTCTATAAATAACAATACCACATGCATCAACTCATACGATATTCGATACTATGAGCTTAGATTGTAATGGTGTCACGTTACGACAGTAGATAGCGTTTATGCATGCTCTATGATTGCATATTTTAATATACGTTATTTTTAACCTCACGTTATAAAGCATTGCAATCAGCGGTTTAACCTGTTTGACGATAAGGCAATGATATTATTGTTTGGTATTAAAACATAATGATTAACCATCATAGTGTGATTTACCCACACTATCCCTATCTTCTGCACCAAGCATAAGGTTGTTGTTTATCAGTTTATTATAAAACAACCTTGATTTGTTTGAGCAATCAACTGTGAACATGCAAATGATGTTTTCCATTATATTGAAGTAATATAACATTGTAAACAGATAATGTTGATGTATATGTATTTATCCAAATTTTTAGTATTACACGTGATTACTTGTTGAAATTGAGAAGTAAAAACACTCATTAAACAACACGTTCATAGATGATTGTCACTGCTACGAAGATAACCCAAAAAGATAGTATTTTTTGTGGTTGACATGATTTTTATTCAAAAAGTCACTTCAAGATATAAACCTTAGTTACGTTTTTACGTATATTTTTTACAAGTGCGAAATGATTAGTTCGTAAACAATCGTTAAATGACCTTTGTAGTTTAGATTCCCTTAATTACATTGTTTTTAACGCATGTTTATGTTAACGATTTTAGTATATTGTCGTTTACTACTCATTTTTTCTCATACAACCAAAAAACATCACGTGAAGACAGTGTGCAACGTTTTAAATTAACAATTTTAATGGTTATTTAAATTATTACTACCAAATAATATTAATATTATGATTGACAAATTATATATAAAGAATTATAGACCAGTCGCAGTGTTGTCAGCTCCTGCTAAATTATTTGAAATAATTATTCATAAATATCTCTATAATCACTTTCGGCAAGTTTTGTTAGACCAACAGCACGGGTTTCGTCATGCCCGTTCCACTGTTACTAACCTTCTGTCGTTCACCAAAACGGTGACAACTTCTCTCGATGCGGGAATTCAAGTAGACGTCGTGTATACAGATTTTGAGAAAGCCTTTGACAAAGTTTGTCATAGGTTATTATTAAAAAAATTGTTGAACCTCGGTTGCTCAGATAATTTAACTCGGTTATTCTCGAGTTATTTAAGCAATCGTAGACAGTTTGTAACCTATGGTGGACGATTGTCAAAAGAATATTTTACCCCTTCGGGGGTTCCTCAAGGATCCAATCTGGGACCTCTGCTTTTTGTGTTATTTATTAATGACATAAATACAGCATTTAAAAATTCAAGTTTTATTCTGTACGCAGATGATTTCAAATTATATAAATGCATTCGATCTGTTGTGGACTCCTTCTCTCTACAAAGTGATTTAGACTCTCTGTGGAGATGGGCTTCCATTAACCGTCTGCCCTTTAGTGTCGGAAAGTGCCATACTGTGTCATTTTCTCGATCCCGTCCGCCATCAGCTTATTTCTACCATCTCGGTGGTAATATTTTGACTAGAGAAACTTCCACTAAAGATCTCGGAATCACTTTTGAGAGCAAATGGAGGTTCTCTCTACACATACACGACGTCTGTGATAAATCTTCCAAGATGCTCGGCTTTGTTGTAAGGAATGCCTTTCACTTTGACGATCCGTCAGTTATTCGCATCCTCTATGACACCTTAGTTCGTAGCATTCTTGAATCGGGATCTATAATTTGGAATCCCCGAATAGCCAAATATTCCCTTTTAGTGGAAAAAATTCAAAAAAGGTATTTAAGATACCTTTACAAAAGGACATTTGGTTATTATCCGTACTTATATCACAGCGCCTTTCTTTTAGGAGCGTTGGGATATGATTCGCTGAGTTCTCGCAGAAAGCTGTATGCCGCAAAGCATTTTTTCAAATTACTAAAAGATGCTGTCGACAATCCAGCTATTCTCGAGGAATTCCAGTTTTAGATTCCGGAACATTTTCGAGAATCACGATCGAGACCTCTTTTGATGGCCGTTAGGGCTAGGACATCCGCACTTGCCGACTCGCCTATAGCTGTGGCCATCCGGCTCCTTAATACGCTGACGTTACATATTGACTTATTTAATGTTAGCTACGAGGATATGATCCAGTTTGTATCATTTAATTTTAATATTTTATAAGTATTGTTATATTTATGTATATATACGTTTTTTTATGTTTTATGAATTTAAAATTTGTTTTCGACCATCGTGGCGCATTGGGGTAACCTGTTAGGCCACGATGGTCTTAATTTAATATAAAAAATAAAATAAAAAATAAAAATTGCATTTTACACTTAAAGACAAAAAAGAGTTAAATATCAACAACCAGCAATATATTGGGTTAAAAACCATCGTTTTTATTAATTTATTGAGCTAATATTGCTTATTGTTTATACACTCAACAAATATAAGCAAAACATACATATAATATATAGCATATACATAAACAGAATATTTAATATTATTATTAATTTCTTAATGCATTTTATTTAATTGAGGAAAATCGCTACATTTTTATTTTTGCGGATTGTCCTACAAATATAATATTAATATACAAATTCTCCGAACATCATTCTCTTGGCCGTAATCTTGTTCTTATACTTAACTATCCTTAAATTGTCTCTATTTTTAGTATTAAATCTATATAAATCTTTATTTCTTCTTCATTAAATACAAAAAAATATAAAATACTCTGGTAACATATTATTTTCTAACTTATATATAAATACTATAACATTCATCTTTAATATTACTTCTACAAATAGTAAATATATTTTTATTTAAAACTACTCTCATTGCCCTATGTTGTATTTTTTGTAACATCGTCTTATTACATTCTAGTTTCTGTTTTACATTTCTTGAGAATTGTTTTATAAATATAAAATAAATTTTATATCACATATAGAATGAGATTATAATAATACAGTATATTATTATAGATATCTTTATATGATTGATAAACAGTGATGATTGGTAAAGAGAACAAACCTCAATAATGGACACGAATAATTGAAAACCCAGAACGAATAGATCTATTTAGATTGATAACAGAGCGTCGAGTTACGAATAAATTTTTATGCCAGAAGGGATAGGGATGTGGAGTTAAACAATGATGTTATTGATCATAAATTAGCTTTCTTTTCTATTCTCCAAAGTAAAGTATAAAAAACACAGCATCACCCACGAGTCATTCATAGAAGACCAGGGCACTCTCATTCAAAGATGGCAAGACTAGAAATAATCACTATGTTAAGAATTACATCGACCCCGACCGCTTGGTACAAGCCTTTTATGATCAACCTGTACTATTTCTGACAAATTATACTATATAACTTATGTCTTCTAACTGACTGAATAGGTCAAACCATTCACCATACAAATACTGACAGATAGTATGAAGCTAATTCACAAGTTTTAGTTTGAATCAACATTTACTTACAATGCTGTTTATGTATCAGTAAATGTTTCCGATATTAATTTATAATGTATGTATTATTATCTCGATAAAGTGCAACTTGATTGGCAACAATTGATATAACCCCGTTGCGAATTTCCTCGTCTGCCTCAAGTGCCCGCATGAGTTGCATTGTTTATGTTTACAGACTTCGATAGTTCATTTACAATGATTCACTACAGTCCGTTCATTTTAGTACGTGACTGCGCTCACAAGTGCAATCGGTCACCCAATGCCACCACGTAAAAACGAGACGAAATCTAGACGAGGTCGAATCGAGCCGATAAGCGTATCAATTTTATAAGACCGGACGCCCTTGCTGCCGTATTTACCCGAAATGTATGATACATTAATCCTCGTGAGCAGAAGGACGCTGATAACAACGCGTTGCGTGCATTGCCCGCATGTTGCGACAATTCCAAATTTCCAAGTCATAAATCAGACAGTCAACCTTGCTCAATAGTTTAAAAAAATATCGGATATTAGAAATGCTCTACGACAGCCTTATTAAACCAAGGTATCCATCTCCTTGACATTTTGGATTAAAAGGTCTGAAAATCTTCCATAGTGTTTGACCACAGTCAACCCTTAAAACACCAATTGGACAGATCGGATGTCTTCTGTCACGAACACACTTCAAATCTCGGTCAAGGTTGCACAAGTCTTCAAAGACAAGCAGACGGCACGTATCACTTTTTCTTCAAATGAAATGCCTAATCGCGCAGTGTTTCTTAATTTTTATGTAGCTCGATTCTGAACCTAATTGTGATGCATGGAAATTGAAACCATTTTGCATGATATTCGATACTTACTGGATTCATTTCTGCTTTCGAATCCAACGTGGTAAATATTTAAAAACGCATTCATTACGGAAATGCTAATTGGCATGTTTTAGTATTGATATTGCCAGTGAAACTTTTTACTGCAGTATTGGAGATACTTTCCACGACCCATAATCATTGACGAACATACTTAATTTTCCAAACATGAGTGATAAAATCTGATGTTTTAAATATATGTATGTATGTTATCAAACTTCTTGATTTATCAAAGCTCATGCGGACTGTTTTGAATTATATTAAAATTTCTTCTCCAGTGGTGTTATAGGTTAAATTTAAAATAGAGATAATTATATTAAACTAATGCAAGGTTAAACATCCCTGTCGCGTTCCGAGTTAGTGTGTGTAATACGCATTAACTCAAGCAAGTCGAAATCAAACCTGTTTACGTTGTTAATTATAAGAATATTGTATAATTTATGTTAAGCGATTTTTCTTAACTTTAAACAGTATTTAAAAAATAATGTATAATCAAAACCAGGAACGTTTTAAAAACGTTAATTGCGCCGCAAAGGAAATTTTAACATCACATCGCTAGCTCTTTATTATAATTTTTTTATATCTTGCTAATTCATTTCATTCATTTAATAATATCTAAAAATAAATAATTCAATTGAATCAGTCCGAACTTTTAAAATCAGCCTACATTATTGATCCTGACCCCAGTCAAATCGCTGAACTTTTCAAGTAGCTGTTTAATATAAAGATTTACATTAATATTATAATAAAAAACTAGTTATCGAGTACACCGGTAAAGATATTCTGGTGGCAAGATAAAATCAAGGACAATATAGCTTTATTTAATTTTTCCATGCCCATATATGTTTAAATTAATCCATAATAATTAAGTTATTATCGCATTTGTTTATTTACGTTGATTGTTTTATACCTTGGACAAATCCGCAATTCTTGCAACTTCTTGTATTTTCAACGCTGGTTTGTCCAGTTTTAAACTTGCAACTTTCTCTGTATTCGATCAAGTTTTGTTGCTAATAGGAATTTGGATAAGCAGTTGCAGAATCCATCTTCGTTATGTTTGCCTTTTATAAAAAATTATCAAATAATATACTATTTATTTTAATAGAAAAAAATTGAAATCCTACAATTACGTATGAATACTGTTTTAGTTTCAATTATTGTTCCTTCAAAATTATAAATATTGAAAAATCAAAAACAATATTAGTGCTGAATTTACATTTTTTAAGCATTTTATTTTGTGACGACTTGCAGTGCCTTTTACTCCTGTTGCTTACTTTATAACATTGTTAATAATTTTGGCGATCGTCAAACGCCTTTTAAAACAATTTTTTTGAATGAGTATATCAGCGACAATAGACGACCTTCCATTTTTTTCTTATCGTTTTTTATAAATTCACATTTTGTTCGCCACTGCTATAAATACGTTTGCGATAGTTTTCAGCGACAGCTTCTCATTTATGCGTATGAAACAGCAAATACATTCATATGTAGTTTGATTTATTTTAAATATTTTAAAATTTAAAGGATGTTTCGAAAAAACAATTCGTCTGAAACGAACACAGTGACATCATGTTAGTGCGTGCTCCTTGCACAGGTCTGATCATTGACTTCGCACCATCGCTATTATACTTCACTTTGAGACTAATCTCGTATTTCACAACGGCATTTCATTGGTCCGCTTGCGCCGAGCAAAGTTGTCATACACGTTCAAACTACTTCATTGTTATTCCGACACTCGCAGCGCACGAACGTCTTCAACTTGTTATCGCTATATATACGTAAATGATAACGTTTGATAAATGACTGATTTTGATAGCTTATAACTTTCACTATTTCAACATAAAAATATATAGTAACATTTATAATTTCTAAAAAACTTGTTTAAAATATAGAAAAGAGTATATCGAACGTATATCCGCATCTTGTACTTTAGACTTGGTTGTTGTCATATCTTTTTCATTTATGAATAGACTCAAAGTAACTATTAAAAGAGACGCAGTATAATTGGTCCTTTTTTACCTCGAGCTGGAATTTACAAAATATATAATCAAATAATCACATATATTTAAAATTTTCACTGTGGAATTTTCGTGTGCGCAATTTTTGTAGTCCGGTCACCGTTTAAATAATGTGTTTTTTATTTGTTTTTTAATGTATTTTGTCTTTATTTTTTTTAGTAAAGAAATAATGCGTTTTTTTTTCAAAAAATACTTTATAAAAATACTAAATTTTTTTTTTTTTCAAAAAATACTAAATCATTTCATGACAACTGAATATCAAGAAAGGGTTTATCTCAATTTGTCAGCTTTCTCATCTTCTGGTATACATCGTTGATGCACAGTTTTACGAGTTTCGAAGATTCCATGCGCTTCTCCTAAAAGTGCAACAGATAGCTTACTTTGTATGAAGCCATTGCTGCCTTAAAGTTTTATATACATTATATACGTGGTAGCGTTGAATGAACCCCACTCACCTTATATGTTACTGCGCGTTCCGTGGAACCCAAGAGTTGGAATCTAAGGTGACCAGATTTATAAAATATCATATCAAAGGAGGAGAACATTAAAAATAAAAATGCTATATTGTATTTTTTATTTGAGTAAGACAAAGGACGTATTGTTACGGGAGAAAAAAATATGGTCATTACGGAAATTTTTGTTCAAAGACCATTTCGGATATTTTTGAGTAGGAGAAATTTCCACGGAAGTTCAAAAAAATTTTGGAAATTTTTGTTCAAGGAGGACGTCTGGTCACCTTATAAATTGCCAGGCACAGCCCTGGCAACAGGTGTCCACGATGCTTTCACGTGTTCCTTTGTCGAGCGAGTGCATGGTACAACGACCGTGGCCCATATTCGAACAATTTATACTTACTTATTCAATTGCGCCCCCTTTAACTGCGCAACGCCTCAGACTTGGAATACGCGACCTCCGCCCACTCGGTAGGCTAGAAAGGGAGCTCTCTATATATAGTCTGCGTTGAAAACAAAAACAAAGCTGGCTAGACGAACAGCTAAACCACAGAGTGACCCATGCGGAATGTAAACAAACGTTGAGTCACGGTCAGGCAGCGAGCAGTGAGTGGTTCGCACGCAAGGCACTGGAAAACGGAAAGCGCCACGTCCGAATTATTTTTCGTTCGTTGCCTTTGTTTTTTTGCATATTCCGCAGGCGTTCCTGAATGCCAAATGTATTGCGACGCAATATAAACGATATGCGCCTTAAGTTTGAAAGGTGAAATGCAAGGCGAATATTAACATCGAACTCGACTCATCAAATATGGTCATATACTTCAGTTAACGCTTTCAATTATATCTGTCAGTCAGTTGTACAAGCTCTGTAAATATTTTATGTATGTATGTATTTGTTGGAGAGTGCCGGTCATTTCATGACTGTCTGCGAATACAATTAACTTCTGTCTGCTCTTTGTCTCTGAAAACCCATTTCAAATCGTACTTTGAACTTGAACTGATTGTCTGACCTGAAGTCCTGACTTACATTCAATACATTCCCTAATGGGCGATGAAAACAACTCTTATTCTTCAACCAAGCATAGATGTACCTATGTACATACTTAGTAGTGCAATATTCCATTTATAAAACTGTTATAAAAGTCTTATTTTCAGTTTCCACACTTAAGTTTAACAAGAGGGTTTTTTACGAAAAAATGTTTATGTGAAAACAGAGAGCCCTATCTAGTGCTTACTATTTACTTGTGTAACATATTTCATTTTTAAAACTTTATCATTTGACTTTTGTACCAGATGTACAATTGCACATTTTTCAGAGGTTCTGAAATACGTGTAACCACTACATATACTTACATACGCTATCAAACCAAATTCTTATTATTAATCAAATTGTTTCCCAACAAAACCCCTGAAGAATTTGAGTCAGAGCCAGTGATGTCCTTTTATGGGTTCCCACCGACTTGATACAGCCTGTTGCTAAAATATTTTAAGTTGCTCTTTAAATATCGAACACGTCACTGGTTGATCTGTTCCTATCTACCTATGCAAATACTAAATTATTAGAACTTTATTTATTATACAGCTGTAGCCAATTGAATGGCGGTTCTTATTTTGATTATTTTATCAACTTTGACGCATTTTTTAAACATTTTTGAATTTATAATAAATAATTATAATTCTTAACTACTGTTAAAAAAATACGGGTATTGTAAAATTAGGATTTTTTCGTCGTCCCAGCAAGTGCATAATGGCGAGCCTCTAACTCAACACGTGCGCGCGACCTATTTTTTGTTCTATTCATAGAAAGCAATATCGACGACATTTAAAAATTAAAAGCTTTATCACTTTTTTTATTAATTGTTGTTTTATGATCGCTTATAGCTGTTTCCTGGCCATGTTAATGATGTGATTCCCATTAACTCTTTGAATTGTGTAATCTATAGATAGAGGAGACATATTCTTCGAGATATGCTATTATTTTAGATTTTACCGTGATCGACATTTGTTTAGATCTCTCCATGATTTTGGGTTTGTCTTTACATAACCGAGGCTAACGTGTAACTGAGAAGGCTTTACAAGTTAAAATATCTTGTAAATTATTACCACAGATGTACTTGATCAGAAAAAAATACAATAGAACAAGTTTTAAGGAAAGAATACATTTTAATAATAAAATTCGTAAAATATTGCCTATGAAACTTTCAATTGGCCACAGCTGTATATTTTTACACTACTGACAAGAATCAAGTATTTACATTAAATTTAGTTTTTTGCTTCTCATTTAAACTTTCAATAAATATTAAAACCTGTTTTTATTAATTTTTAATAATATGTATCGATATTATAAATAATGATCTGTCTAATTGACTATCGAATTCATAATAAATAAAATAAATACTTACATAAACAAAAATAATGACCACAGCCACAATAGTAAACTAAGGAGCTGACGACGCGGAACAAGATAAGTGAAAAAATTTGTTTAATTAAATATTTACATGGATAATTTTGTCAATATTATCCAAGCGACATAAACCATGTTTTTAAAGATATTTACATATTTCTCCCTAATTGATAATTATGATAATATAAATAAAGTATTTGTGAGCTGCAAAGCGCTTGAAATGTTTTACATAATCTTTGATTAAGAGTAATTGAAGTGTCGACGCTCACGAATTTGATGAGTTGTAAAGGTCAACTACCTTTATGGGTGCTAAGTTCTTAACCGCTTACACAGTAACAGAATAAATATGAAAAAAGTTTACTTTTCCTTATGCCCTGACCCTTTGTGTGCATCTCAAATGCGTCACGAATGCAGTATGACGCCGTTTTATTAACATTCGATATTGTTTCATATGAAGGTCATTTATTTATATCAAATTTTATTTATAAATAGTGCATCATAAACGACTAGTAAATTGCCTGCAATGTAGCGAATAGGGTCAAGTAGAAACTGCACGCTCGCGTAATGTCCATTGTACGTTAATGTATATTAAATCGTTTTTTTTTGTTATTACAGAGAAGCGCACCTGCACCTATTGCAAACGCGCCCCAATGCACTGGGGACAGCTGTCCGTTGGACATGACTCGTCTGAGCTCCAACAGAAGAAGCTCGTTGAGCTCTTCGCCCTCAAATTTTTCGCCCACGGGCGTCTCGCCTCCCAATTATAACATAATCAAGAGGCATTACAGCAAAAGAGCTGAACCGGAGAGGGAGAGGAAGCAGAAAGATGACAGTGACTCGGATTCGGACTCTGATTCCGATACCGAGTGCAAAGGAATGGAAAGGGTGAGTGATTTATTAATGTCGCTTTCGTATCTTATTTTAATATATATTTTATATTATGTTATATATTCCAGTCGGAGTTTTGGAGGCGCAAGATGCGCACATTTCACGGCATTTTGGACGTCAATAAGGACAGCGTTATATCCTTTGACGATTTCCAATTGCTCGCTAAACGCTTCCAAGACTTGGGTCATCTTAATGAACATCAAGCAACCGAATTTAACAACGTTGTCAGGGTATGTGTGTCTTTATCATAATAAATCTTATTCAAAGCGACTAATCTTGTACGTGTCGTTCTTAGATGACGTGGGAGGAGCAATGGGGAGAGATCTCTCCGTATAATTTGGTCACTGTTGAACAGTATTTGACTGATATGAGTCACGTGTTGAACGACAAGCAGCTCAAAGCGAGGGTGCACAATTTCCTGCCATATCTATTCAAGGTTAGTTACGAGTATAACATGTATTTTAATATACATATATTTATTTCGATTACTATATTAATTCAATTTACAGGCTGTGGACAAGGATAAATCTGGATTCATATCTGTGAATGAATTCAAATTGTTCTTCAACTGTCTCGGCCTCAGCGATGAAACGGCAGCTATATCTTTCGCTCTAATCGATAACAACGGGGTAAGTGTATCATATGTTTTTATGTATCGAAGACGGATATTAATAATTATGTTTCTACTTTCAGGATGGCAAATTGTCTATTAAAGAATTTGTCAAACTGGGCAAAGATTTCTTCTTCACGGAAGATGAAACCAGAGTCTCCAAAATGTTTTGGGGTCCTCTCGTCGAACATTAATTATTTCATAATGAAATGCTATCGTGTTACACCAGTTTTTAATGGTGTTAGATTGTGATCGACCGGTACCGGTCCACAATAATAACTTAGTCTATATATTCGATACAATAATATATTAAAACATGTATGTGTCAATTTTGTACATCGGAGTGTGATTGTCTGATTTTACGCAGCGCTCTCTTGAACTGGAATATATCCATTGAAAAATTCCAGTGTATATGTTCAACCTTGTATAAATATTTACGGGACCATTAATTTGAATATAAGGTCAAAGAAGACTTAATTTTTATATTTTATAATAATATATTATATGATAGTTAAGATTTGAACATATTAAACATATGCAAAAAAAAATGAAATTATAAAAAAAAATCTCAATTTATGATACTAGCATTTAATTTTATAAGAAGCATTTGTCTCGATATTCTATTAAGATTTTTGCGATTTATAATTAATTTTGAGTCATATTTATAAGGATTTAATCGTTAAATTAAAATCCAAAAGACAGAATACATTCCTTTGCTTAACTTTTTTATGCTTTACCAATATTCCATCTTATGTATTTTTAAAATACCAGTCTGTCTTATTTTTTCTTCCATTATTTTTGTTTTATAATTGGTGATAGTCAATAGGCTGTTATTTTTAGTGTGTTTGTGTGTGCTACATTACATTCTGTATAATGCTTTTTAATAAAAATAATAAAAAAAATATATTTTGTTATTTAATCACAAATTTGAATTAGGTCGAATCATCTCGAATAAAAAACGTTTTTTTTTGCTATTTATATATTATAATTGGTGTGATAATAATAATAATAGGATAGATACAAAAAATGTCAATGAAAAATTTAGTCTCACTTAGGAGCGTTATTAAGTGTTATTTTCATTACTCGTACATCGTATTTATTAATTAAATATACATATGTTATAAGCGATGTGAATTTAGATATACAAGCCGTCAGTGTTTTAAATAAAGTATTATCGTTCTAACAAACATAATCATTGATAACCTTTTCGACAAAATTACTCACAGCATCTCTTGTGATGTTCATATAAATGAAAATAATGAAAAAGAAAAGTAACTAAGCTATGTAATACACAATTAAATGCACAATTTAATAAATAGAAACTAACACAAAATATAAATAAAAAGAACAACACAAATATTTTACCTAATCGTCTTTATCAATAAATAGGATCCGCTTTGGAGGTAATCCATTGAGAGAAATTCAATTACAAAAATACTCTTCTATCAAATAAATCATTATTTTGTTCACACAGCGCAAATTTTGTGCAGCACTATCTAAATAAACAAAATAAGCAACGTCATGGCAAAGTCTATAATAGAAGTAACTATTCAATACAGTTAATTTATAAAATTTAGGCTTATATTTTAACGATAATTTTCGACAGGTTACGAGGCTATCTAAGGAATGAGTTTTCATAGAGATCTAAATCAAAACGGACAGATCAAACAAAATCACCGACAAATCACACGACGTAATAAATAAAAATTAAAATGTTATTAAAAAAACTTAACTCATCTATGTACGTTTGTCATTTTCGTACACGTGAAATAGATTATTCGAAAGAAAACGTCATGTCGACGACGACGGTTTCGTAAGATATATAACCAACGATCAAAATCATTTCAATTTTAATAAAAATGTCAGCCATCCGACCCGCAGACAAATCGACCTAATAGCGTAACATCAACAATTTTTAAAAGATTACAATAAATAAAACTTTTAACAATTACTAGCCTTCAGGCACTAGAGCATTAAACATCAATGAGACACGAATGTATATATCATTGTAAATATTAAATAACACGTGGACTTTATCTAAATATGTAGTTATTCGTTACGATCTTTATGTAAGTTAATATCATTTTTATTAGCGAGCGGGATATTTTATGTACGTCGCTCTCTCGTTAGTTTAATCATGCAATTATTACGGTTAATATAATATAACTAGTTTACGTATCATCACATTATGAAAATATATGTGGGTGTGTATACGAAAAAATCTCGTCGACTTTCGAGCGGACGTCGAATGGCAAATCGACGAGGCTCTTCGATATATACATTATATACAAGGTTCAATATTATACAAATATAATAGATTAATATTAAAAATATCGTTTTTGTAAACAAATTAAAATTTGATAAAGGCCCTGTCGCTCGTTTTCCTCCTTCCCGAACGAGACGAATCCATTTTATGTTGTTAAGCTTTATTAATATTTGTTACGTATACCATTTTATATAATACAAACCGAAGCCTCAGTGTCGACGAAATTAACAAAACTCGCGTCAAAGATATATACTCGTACAGGGAGGGACTATGTTTATATTATTGTTAAATAGTATAAAATTTTAGTGAAGGTAAAAAATACGCCACTATACAATTTTATCTGTTTGCGCTCTTGATCTTTTGCAACTTTTGTCGTAACAACTCCATCTGCGGCTCTTTACGTGATGATTGTTGATGCAATGTCGGTAACTGTAAAATGATCGTCGAAACTGAGCAACTTTAAAATAATATATCTCAAAAATACATACGTCAAATTTAGGATCTATGTTGTGTTTGGTGCCGTCGTCGATCGAATCTGCTAGAGATCTATTGTCTATCACTGGCGTTCTCGGTTGAGAGTTTGAAGCCGAATCGGCCACCATGCCAGCTTTAGCCTAATTGATGAAATAATTTTTTTAAATTATATAGATTAAAAAACATACGTAATCAAAAACATACTTGAAGTGCCCTTAATTTTTCTAGATGATGCATATGACCTCTTGCCGCCTCACTGTCGCTGTCTGTAATAAATATACTTTAATAAAATACCCTTCTATATAAATGACTACACGATTTAGTGAAACTATCTTCGATCACTAAGTGATCGATGATAGTTTTGATATAAAAAGTTTTGAACATTGACCGGTCGACATAGACATGATGGGCATCGTCGGTAATGGAAGCGACGGTATTGAAACAGGCGGCGGGACGTCTCCTCGCATTGTGCGTCTCTCTTCTGCCACTTCCTTCAAACCCCGTTCGATATAAGTTCGGAACAAGTTTGACGCGTCCTTCAGGTGTACCCAAATGTCCACTGTAGGATTGCGTTCCTGTGAAAATATCATCGATAAGATTATGTAAAATAAAGACTAGCAAGAAAGAAGAACTCACCCTCAAATCGTACAACTGTCGTAGTGCCTCTTTTGAATGTTGCTTTTCGCCGATTCTTTTCAATATCTGCGAAAGTTCTTCGTGCACTAAACGAGGCATTTTTATTGGACTGCCTTCCGCCACGGGAACATTCTCCTTTTTATGTTCGTCCAGCTTCATCGACTTGAAAAGCTTGATCATGTAATGATGCAGTTCGGAATCTTTAAAGTCGGGAATCAACGATACGTGATTCATTATGCTGCTGCCTTTTTTCTTCAGTATGGAATTGACTAAAGTTTTAATTGTTCTGAAAAGATTATATTAAATAATTATATATATTTTCATAGATTAACAAAAATATCATATTCGCTTCGTTTTTACCCTTTGTAAAATCTTTGTGTCTTGAAACAACAAATACAAATAATTTATAACTCCACAAAAATTTGCGACACACACCTGTTTTTAAGATAAGCGTAAAGGATGGCCCTTTCTAACATTTTATTTTTTTCAGTAAACGAATTCTATGAATTCGGTCATAGGAAACACGGCCACAAACATTCTATTCAAAAATGTTTTTCGAAAGCATTTTTTTGTTGAGAAGGAACATCTTGTCTTGCATTTCGAAACAAAATAAAAGCATGGATTTTAGAGCGGCACTCCTCACTCCGTTATATTGAGAAAAACGACTACCTGTGTTGCTCAAGTATGCAAATTTTTTTATTCTAAGATATTTTTCAAATTTCATTTCAGATGGTATAAACGAATATTTGATCAATTATTCGAATATTCGTATAGTTGAAAACCGGGCGAGTAATTCGAATATACGATTCAGAACCCTAGCCAGTACAGACCATCGTAAAGTCTGAATTGCACCCAAGCAATGTCATGTTATGTATTTGGTAAGATTGGAAAATTGCATTGTAATTTACTATTACAAAGCCAGACCATACATCTCTATGGCTCTGATGTTTCAGTGCATCCACCATATATTACAGACCTTGCACCTTCAACTATTATTTGTTTGGAGCATTTGTGTAAATTTACAAGATTTGAACTCCTTCCAAAACCATTTGAATCACTCGCTAACTAGTCCCAAGTATTTTTCAAGAGAGGAATTCTTCAGCTACCAGAAATATTGAAGAAAGTCATCAATTAAAATAGCACTAGTATTACAAATAAATGATTTTAAAAACACTAACGGGACGAATATATGTTACAACCTAATACATACCTATAAGGTGTATCAGATAATTGAGAATTCTTCTTCCAGTAAGCGCTGGGATACGCTTTGAAGAACTGATGTAGTTTGTAAAGAACCTGATCGTAGTTTATCGTTTCGCAGTCCCAGTTGGGCATCATTTTCATCACTTTCCACAGACACTTCATCTCTAATTCTTGATATCTAGCCGAAGACGGGTCGCCGCCAACCGAATTTTGGAGCAAAGTCACCAGTGCACTTTAAAAACATATATACCGTCAGTATTACGTAATATTTTCCAGTGACGTCATTCAATACCCACCAAATAAGAGCAGTGTGTTCGCTGCGGTCCAGCATTTTCACACACACGCTATTCACGGCCCGCACCAGGTTGTCGTCGCCGTCCTTTTCTAAAATTCGACTGACAAGCAGTCGTAAGAGCTGGTCGATGAGTCCGCCGATTGTTGCCGATGAAACGTTCTTTCCAGTAATTTTACCTTCGTAAAACTAAAATTTTTAAAACGATGGTTTTTGTCAAGCTTTGCCCGTAAACAAATTTTAGTTCATTGATAGAAGAGAATAATTTGAAATTTACCAGGTTGAGAACTGATATCAAATAGCTGTAAGCGGTGCACAGTTCTTGTTTCTCCATGGTCGGACCGGATCTGCGCAACTTTTTAAATTGTTCAATCATCGCTATCAGGAGTTGTTCTTCATAGGCGGACATTAGAACGGCGTGATTCGTTCTTAAAATACCTTCCATTTGCGCCAATGCATTTATAGCCACCTAAAGAATACGTTATTGATCATAAAATTATTTAAATATTAATTTATAATGTTTAAAAAATATTACTAACTGCTAAATTAGCGTTTCCGATTGATTGTATAGTCCTAGATAATAGATTGTCTTGTTCGTAACGAAGTGGAGACGATTCAGATAGCAAAAGTGGTTGAGAAGGCTGTGGTAAAGCACTCGGTTGTAACGGTTGCAGTGATAGTCTCGAAGGCGGCGATAGAGGCATTAAACTATTAATATATACAATTAAAAAATAAATATATATTTACAGTAAAAGAATATTACAAATAAATCATTACTTTGTAATTGGTCGCCCCGTAGCGAGTGGATGTCCGGCGATCATGGCCGGAACGGAAGTAGGCTCGTCCAAGAATGCCAAATCGACTTCTTGAATCTCCGGATTTCTCGCTATTAAACTCTCGGATTCGATTGCAGCCAAAACAGAAGGATCCAATCCAAACTGACCACTCACGGGACGAGCGGCGGGCTCGGGCTTCGACGGAATCCTATAAAATCAATAAAAATCAACCAGGAGTCTATCAACAATGATTATAAATCATTACGACATAGAAATTACACTATATATAACCCATCTACGTTTGTTTTATATATAAGAGGTTAATATGATGGAAGACGGCGGCGACGTGCACAATTGTTAGCAACATTGAGAAGACAAACAGACAACTCGAGTGAATAGATCAAATATAAACCTAAATACGTAACCGTTAAGATAAAAAATATTACGAATTGGCAACTGCATGTTTCACACGTTTCGAGCATAGCACATCTGCAATTGTGACAATACTCTGTAAATCCAAAATTGGCAGACAAAATAGATTTATATCGGCTGTCGTCATATTATATATATACAAATACTGTATACGGACTGAATAATTAATCACTAGATTGCTTCTATATATAATATTAGTACATATTAATGTCACATTGTGTTTTTATATAGCAACATTGAAATATGAGGATCGCTAACTATTTATTAATTATGTTTAGCATGCAATTATAACTAGACCTCTTAAAAATAGAAGCGGGGTATTTTGTACTAAATTTAGTTCATCGTATCATATTTAAATATTTAAGAGTGTACAATAAAAATAATCTCGAGCGAATTTAAAGCATGTATGTTTAAATGTTGAAGAATGATTGGACGATAAACAAAACACATTTTTATACTACAGTATACTAACAAAAATTATTCCCATTATCGTTAAAAAAAACAATAATATAAAGATTTTGTATAATAAAAGTAAGTTACGATTGATCTGTTGCGATAGTAAATGAACTATTGGTATTTTTTAAAGTTACATCCAGATCATCGTCGGCATTGTCCGTCGCTTCTGTGTCTTTCTTCAACACAAATGGTACCTTTAAATTCTCTTCTATTTTTTTACTGAAAGAAACGATCACACATCCGTTATTTCGTATGCATTAAAAATGTTAGTAACACAGTACATAAATAGATAAATAATAGAAGACGATGAACGAGAAAAATGTAAGAAGCGAAGAATACGTATGAGCGGGATGGCTAAAATTAAGATTAATCAATGACGTTCGATAAATGGGAGATTACCGGCAAAATCTCATATTTTTAAAATATTTACCTGGTTGGAGGTGGAAGATAATCGTCCTCGGGGTCCTCTTCATCATCTTCATAATCGTTTGACTGTTCTACTTCAACCATTGCAGGTTTAGTGTCTTTCGTCTAGTATATAAAATAAAGTACAATTACACAAAAGTATTTTTTTTCCATATTTAAGTAATTTTATTTCTATTTGCTTTTATTTCTTCATTCCAATTCTGTATTTTTCAATACATCTACTTTTTGACTGTGAAAAGTCTTGAATTTTATATATTGAAATATAATCACCAAATACAATGAGTTGATTAAAATTAATTAATACAATATATTAACATACATCGTTTTGATTCGATCTCGCTGGTGGCGCCGGCTGAAATAGCATAGTTTTCCTATTCGTATCTTTGCTCTTTGCGGCTCTCTTGATGCGTTCTTCCAAAAGAGAATGATCCTTATCTGATATCTATAAAACGTTAACAAACTCAATAATAAAAATTCCGCTTATCAAACCATAACAACACTATAAAAAAAAATACCTGTCCAATCATTTTGTAAACTTTCTCGCCTTCTAAATAATAAGCTTGAACGACACAATTGAGCGCCGCGTTCCTCACGGAATTGTCTCTGTCCGATATTTGCTTTGCGACTTCTTTCAAGGCGGCGGCAGGCGACGGATTGCAAATTGCCACTCCGAAGCTCTCGATTAACAATCCGAGAACCTCCAAGCATTCTGGAGATGAAAAATATGTAAGTAACACTCAATCTAAAACATCATAACATATAAAATAAAGCACCTGTTCTTTGTCTGGCATTCTTCGACTTCAGACCCTCCATGAGATAACCGAACAGCTTACTAACTGAGTAAACCATGCAGATTTGCCTCAGCAGAGATTTGACTCCATTTCGGACAGTATCTTTAGGGTCACCGACTTTTAGCACCAAATATGGTATGAAGCATTGCGCTTCGTATTCGGTCATTTGATAATTTTCGTTGATGAGATACGAAAAAACAGCGTTAAGATAATCGAGTCCTCGCAACAAAACAGACGGATTTGTGTCGAAAAATCTGAGCGTCAACCATTTGAATATCAAATCGAGATTAGCTACAGTCGCAGATCCGTTTTCTTGAAGATCTTCGATTAGAGATTCGATCGACTTTATATGGTATCTAAAATTGTAATAAAATATTTTATGATTGATCCTGAAATTAAAATGTAATTTAGATTAAAACACACCTAAAATCAGCATGGAACATATTACTGATCAACGTTTTGTTGACACCGGCTGTAGTCAGTTGATCTTTCAACAAATCGAAGAACTCTTCACGAGGTGTAGTAAAGTTCCATTTTAATACTAAAAAATAAAATAAGCAATGATATTTGTACTCAAAAATATTGTTGTATTTTATAAAAACAGAAATTAAATTATACTTCTATTATAACATATTTCAATCTAAGTACTTTTGCTCAAATTATGATACTAGTATGTTTCCCTTAAAATATAACCTTCTCCAAAAATAAGCCTTGTGTGATTTTTCAGGATGTTTGTAATTTAAACCTCAATTAAAAAATATGAAAAATAAAATTTGATCAAAAAAATAAGTTTTCGAGTTTAGCTCAGTTTAGTTTCCATTTTATTTCTTCTCCCGAATTGGCAGGGATTTAACGGATGCAAATGTTTATTCACTTTCTAGATTTTTTTTTCGACGTGCGGTAGCACCGCAGAATCTGGAGTGTTACCACATTTAGGGCCAAGGATGTCATTTCAGCTTTTTCCAGGGGGGGAGGGGCAAAAATTGACAAGTCAGTGGTCATTTTTTAATATTTCTACTTCATTAAGATTCATAGTATTCAATTAAATGACATGAATTTTACCGGTGAGAATCGAATGAACCACATCTAAACCGAATTTTGATCAATAGGAGCGCAAAAAAAATTATCGCTTCTCAGAAGTCAAAAATCCACGTCAAAAGCAATAAAATAGTGCCGTCGCTGTCGCAATCGGAACACTCATTACTGAGAAAATGCATTACGCATGAAAATCAATGAATACATTGAAAATAGAATGGAGAGGAATCAGCGTGGAAGCTTTGTGAAGCTTGATCTACGAGAGGTTGTGTAGTGGATGAATAATTCATGGGATAAAATCATTAACAGTTGAGTTGTCAATGCATTACGAGCAGGTACTGCAGATTCAGACCAATGATTCTACAGGAAATGGAGTTGCAAAAAAATCAAATCGGAATTCATCAATTGATAAGTTGTGATGATGTTCCAAAAGTAGATTTTTGTACTATAATATATTTAGATTATTTATAAATCATTTTTATTTATTATATACAATAAAACATCCTCTGAAAATAACCCTAGTGCTTTGGACAAAAAATTAAAATAAGACCAGATCTTATTTTCAAGGAAACTGCAGTTTTAATATAAAGTAATACCTTTAAGTTTCTGTTCATCAATCATACGCTGATGCTTGAGATTATTGATAGACAATAGCGGCCCAACACTTTCATTGTCGTCGTCTTTTTTAGAACGAGTAGATGAGGTAGAAGCCGACTTCACAACTCCCTAGAGTATTAAAAAATGATAAACAAGGACTCATACAATTAAAAAAAAAAAAAACAACTCGTACCTTGGTAGCCTTAGCCGTAGTCGTTTTTGACTGAGCAGCATTCTGTCCGCCTGATTTAACCGGCGCTCCAGATTTAACTACTTTACTTTCCGAGCCTTTAGGCAGCGGTTGAATTGGCAAATTTGGCTTAGCTTTGTCCAGTGCGGTCTGAACTACGCTCTTAGATCCAGGCTTTATTAAAAAATAAATAAAAGTATTTTTAATAATATAATAATTGTAAGGCAAAGCATCGAAGCCGTTAAAAATCTACCTTCAACTTTTCAGCTTGTCGCGTCATGGATTCGGGTCCAAGATGCATCATAAACCCTAAGACCGCTTCGCCGGCACCTCTGCGGACTTCGGCACCGCGATCTTCCAAAGCGGCGAACAGCAGAGGTATGCAAACGGTTAACTCCTCACGAGGTATCGATTTAGGCGGCGCTGAATATAAAAAGCATATATATTTTCCTTTCACATCTTTGAATCACTTCGAATAACTAACCTATGGGGAGTTTTTCTGCAAGCCACGTCCAAAGCTCTGCTCTTAAAATTGGACTGCCCATTTTTAGTGCATCAAACACGATTTCGCCGTCGAAAATTGCCGGCACCCCACATTGAGAGGCCCATTCGTTGATGCACTGCAGTGATGCGGATCGAATCCAAGTTTTAGAATCACCAAGACCTATAATTTTTTAATAAATTGTATCATAATATACACTAAAGTACATAAAGATGATTAAATTATAATAACCTTGGAAGAATCCTGGGAAAAACACTCTGATGTGCATTTTAGCCCTAGGGCCCATCGCAACGACCATCGCCTCGCAGATTTGCAACGAAAGTTGACCAATTTTGGAATTCGAATCGACTAATCTGAGCGCGAGTGCTTGAGGCAGTTCGCCGATGCTCGGTTTAATCGATTGAGCGTTCGAGATTATATTTTTCACCTTTTCGAGAGCCTCATTCCGAACCTGTAATTTAATATAATAAGTGTTATAGCTTTGTACCATATCTACATATATAATAACATATTTATTAAACATTAATATAGATAATCATTATATATATATAACTAAGAAACTGTGATAAAATAATCAAACTAAAGGCTTAAAATGATATCGTTCTTCAAACATATAAGACATCTATATTTTATTCATAATGAGATAAAAGTAGTCTTTGTTGAGTGTGACCGAAATCAACACTGAATAAGACAGAGGATTGTTTAAAACTAATTGATAGCACGTTCGGCCATATTTAGAAACAAATATAATACAAGAAAATGTCTGATTTTTATTGCTCTACGTTATTATCTACATATATCTAAGTGCAACGTTACACTGCTTATGCATACTTTGAAACAAAATGTCTCATTTCGTTTGTCACTTCAGTTGAATAAGTATCTCTAAAATATAATACAACCTTCCAATTTTTATCATTCATCTCGTTGATTAGTGCTTCGGTTATCATGGGACTTATATCCACAGCAACGCGGACGTCTTGAACTGGCGTGACCATATCATCGTCGCCTTGATCGTCGTTACATTCCAAATCATCACCCATTGACTGTTTACTCGCAGACTGTAATATAAAATTATCAATATAGACATCAATGACAATAAACACTTGGATAATAAAGTCACAAACAAAAATTAAAAATACTAGATCTATTAGCCATAACAGTTTGTCTAAATGGCGACTGTGCGTTATTTAGTTTTTTCAAACAAAAACAAAACAAAAAAACCCATCAATTTATAACATGAAGGAATCCGTCACCTTTAAATAATGATCGATCCCACACCTTCGATCTAGTCTCGTAACGAACCCCTTTGATTATAATCGTTTGATTCTGTGACGTAAAGGAATTTTACTCCTAATTTTGAAATCCTAAAATTTAAAACGGGAAACAAAAAGTAGAAACAACGCATTCGTTAAAAAGAGACAAACCTCAATTATGGCCAAAAACATTTATACAATATCGAATAATGATTTTTTTAACCTTCTTGACACCCCTCACTGGTAGTGGAGGCTTCATGTCGGCGTACTTCTCGATCTCTTGCTTCATGGGAGGTTTCACCTGTATTTTAACGCTGTCCATTGCGTTATACAGGGAAGCGCCTGTGTAGCGGTACAGTGTACTTAAAAATGACATACCGCCAGATCTAATCGCAGGATTTGTGGCTGCTATAGCCTTCTTCATGTTATTCAATATGGACTTCACGTTGAGGCTAAAGACAAGGAGTTGCAATTAAAGCTAAAAATGTATAATACTATTTTTATGATAATTGATAGGTATGAAAAAATTTCACTGTTTGACAATATCGCATTTTTGTTTTTTGCCACGAAGATAACGTAACTTGTTTTATATTAAAAATACATGATGATTCCAGTCATATCATTGGTTTTCCCTTACAATGTCTCGTTTTTAGATAGCAAAATTACTTTTTCTTAACACTTTTATTTGAGGACAATTTAAATGAGCAATATATAAATATAAAATGAGCATTTATTATAAGAATTTTATGAAATATATGTGCATTAAAATAAATAAGCTGTGCATTAGCGTTAGTGTGGTTTACACAACAACTGTTATCCACGTAGTGGATAAATACAGTTTCACTAATATCAACCAGTGAAATTATAAATCAATTGTTTGATACATTTTAACTACCCTAGTTAGTAAAATTATATTAATAGTATTGAAAATATAACTTCACTGTAAGTCCAATTACTGTTCAAACCCAAACCTAATGAAAGTTCTAAAATTAGCTAGCTTGTATTAAATTAATTCGTTTAGGTTAGATTTGAGTTTGAACATAAAATATTGCGCTATGTAATATTTTTTATTGAACAGATATTTATTTAATGCTCATTTTTTATTATTGTAATGCACAAACTATACGTTTTATGGAACAAAGTATTTATTTAAATGTACTAATCTCTTAAAATAATCCCATATTTAATCAAACCCCTTTTATTTTGCTAAAATATTAACACAGATAATTGGCTTTATTTGGACTAATGCAGAAGAGGTAGCCAATTTTTTTGCTTTAAGTTTAAATTTATTAGATATTGCATTTAATCAATTAACTTCTATATTTTAAATGATTGCGAGGTTTTTGAAGACTTCAATAAAAATAAACGGTATATTTTGATGAATAAAAATTATAAATACAATGGTATACATTATATTATACAACTTTTTCTAGTCCATATTTCCAAGGCATAAAGACAGGTGGAAAGGACCTTTTCCATTATTTGTTAAGGTGCATCACAATCTTTCGCCATTGAATCCTTCCTATTTTTAATTTAAATTATAAAATTGTTAATATGCAATCCATGATACAGAAAATCATGCCCTATTTCCGTTTTTTGTAATCCATTGCTTAGTTCAGTTTTGATTGGCGGGCCACAACCTGATATTAAGTACGATTATAGAATATAATGTGAAAGGTCACTACGAGAAGAAAATATATGAGAACATAATATAAAACGTAACTACAAGAAACATTCGAAGAATTATTCAATATTTACTGGAACATCTTGGGCAGGACAATTTGAGTCATTGAAACGCAGACTTAACTCCAAATTTAAATCCTCAAAATATTGAATTTTGGACAAGCAACAGGAACTCGAGCTAGTTATTGTGTGGCGCATTTAGTATCAAAAGCTGGAAAGCCAATCACTCACGGAGAAATAATGAAGCAATGCATGATCAAACCGCAGAAGAAATATGTCATTAAAGCTACTTTATTCAATCAAATAGGTTTGTCTGGGAACAGTGTGGCGCAAATAATAGAAGATATTGGCGAAAACATATCATCTCAGGTGACTGAAACTATTCAACAGTTGGAATGGTTCTCCATGGATTTGGACAGATATTTCCGATTCTTCGCAAATGTTGTTATTTATTAGAGTAGTTGATAGAAACTATCAAGTTAATTAGGAATTGCTTAATGTTCGTAACACGCATGGAACAACTATATGTGTAGAAAAAAAATATACAGCAGAACAACTTGCAGTGGGATAAATTAAAGTGTGTCACAATTGATGGCGGTAGAAATATGTGCAGCCGAAAAGAAAGTTGGTCATTTAATTAAGACTGAAGAACACAAAACTACAACTGCTGTGGTTAAGCTGTGGAATATTTTTATCACGTTTTTTTGAACTACGGGTGGAAATTGAAACGTATTTAAATGAAAAAAGATACCTCTAGCTGAGTTGGCCAATAATGAATGGGTGTAAGTGTAGAAACATTTTTCACAAATTTGACAAAACATATGAATGATCTTAATTTAAAGCTACAGGGAGAAAAACAGCTTATCTCTGATATGTACGCTTACATAAAGTCATTTAGATAAAAAATAATTTTATTTGTCTTAATTAAAAAATAATTGTTTTGTTCATTTTAACCAGGGCTGTTGAGTTGGAGCATTTTAAGCAGAGTCAGAGTCGTAAAAAATCGACCGACTTATGACTCCTTTTTAACCCTTTCCACCCAGACAAATATTTTTTTAATTGTTTGTCGTGCGCCATGCGTTTTAAGTCAGTAATATGAAGTAAACAAAAGTTATTATGTACTTAATCAAATACCCAACAGCCGACCGGCGTGATCACACGTAGACACATACAATGGCGTGGCACTAATCCTAAGAAATATTATTAAAATTATTCTTTGTTCTTTTTTCTTTGATGTTATTTACATGAAAATAAATTTAATATTTTAAGATTATCTTTTCGAAATTATTAAATTCGAAGTTGAAGTCGGGAAAAAATTCCAACGACTCCACAGCCTTGATTTTAACGCATGTAAAGAATTTAGTCAGCAGACAGTCTTCTATTCCCCATTAAATTTGCATTAAAAGCTTCATTGATATATCAAAACAGTCATAGGATATAAGGGTAACTGTATTTCTTAGTTGATCTCTTTTTATGTAATAGAATGAAAACAGATTATGTCAGAATTACTCGGAATTGTTGCGAAGAAAGTATTCACAGAAGACTTGTTAAAATGGTTTCATAAAACTAATTGATTTAAGTCTCTCTAATCATCTAAGAGGCAACTTTTTTACTTTTAGGTGTAAACAAATGTTTCAAGGCACAAAAAACTGGGTTATTATCATAACAGAAGAAAATCCAGAATCTACTTACACATTTCCAAATTCCAGTAGAGCAGTAGTGAGCCATTCAAATATTTCCGTTTGAACCTTGGGATTCTTCTGTTTGTCCATGGCGTACTCCAGAGCTTGATTAGCGACGTAATCCAATGAAGTAGCCTCGCTCAACTGCGTCAGTGCCTCGCAAGCCAGCTGCGAGCACTTGGGTTCGGATAGTTTTTCTACAATGTCTGGCAAAACGTGATCCACCGCCACCCTATTGAACATGTCCGTTACTTAGCATCATTCAAATTTAATATAATCTGTAAATGCAACGTTGTACTTACGACGATATTGGAAATGAGGCAGCTACATTTTTTACAATTTCCAAACGCATTTTCAAAGATTGACTGTTATTGTCCTTTAGGCCTGGTTTTTTGTTTATAATCTTATACAGCACTTGAGAGTTGACATCTGACGATGTCCACCCAGCAATCATGTCTGATAAATTCTGGACGGCCTCCAATCGAACCTTCCAATTAACATCGGTAATATCTGAAGTTAAAAATCATAAATTTAGACGATTAATATAAATGAGACTACCCTATTCCAGTTTATAAATATTTATAACCGTTCATAAACGCTGGACCCAAGAGTTCTTCGGCTTTAGCTTCCACATCGTCCATGCTGATTTCGCGTTCTTGAAATTCGTCAGATCGATCGGAAGGCTTTGCTGAATCACTCGGACTCGTCTTTTTGACGCCAGGTTTCTTAACAGCGCCTGTAAAGTTTCACATAAAAGCGGTTATTTTACATTCTTATTTTTATGCTCATAGTAATACGGAAAAAAACCTGTAGTAGGCCTTTTCACTGGTTTTGGCTGTGCTGAACCAGCCTTTGCCTCTGGAGCCGTTTTAGGCCTTGCTTCTTTTTTAGGTCCCACAACCTTGACTAATATTACAGCCTATAATATAAAAATATATTTTTAATTCAAAGTAAAACGAATAAATGTAACATTTTATTGATATAACCTTTTCACAGTATTCTTGGATCTTTTGCTCTTTCAAATTATCTAGTTTCCCAATAAAGGGTGATATGTTCTTCTCGCCGACTAACTTTGTAGCTGTACCTAAAACCTCAGCTGCATGGTCACGAACCGTAGGTTCTACAAAAAATATATAAAAATCACAATAAAATATTATCAAAAGATGACATTAAAAACAATACATACCTGCACTTTCTAAGACTTTTAGAAGCGCCGGTACGAGAACTTTCAGTAATTTCTTATTCAAAGCCGCAGGTTGCGTTCTAACAATCGCCCGTGTTAGAAAAGCGGCCGTTTCGGATTTAACATGAGGATTTTTGTTACCTAATGCTTCTATTATATCATCAGCGATGGTTTCTATTGTCGTCTATAAAATAAACAATGGATGAGAATAAATTCAAATATTTTTAACGCTTTACTACTGCAATACTCACGCATTGAAACATGGCATCTACCGCTTCCCTCAAATTTGTCACAACGTTAACTTTTTTCTCTTTGAATTTTTCAAATATACAAGGAAACAAGACTGTTGAATAAGTTTGAAACTTTTTTTTCAAACCGAGTGCCATGAGCGACACGCATTTACCGGACAAAGCTACCAACAACACGTTCGTATCTTTGGATATCACCTACAAAAATATAGATATACACATAAATAAGGCTTCACATGTGAAATATATAAAGTAATCTGACCTTTTTGAGAGCTCTAACTATATCTCCGTAGTCTCCTTGCTCTAATTTTGGAGCGCTCTTCAATAACCCTTCCAAAGCATCGAGAGCTTCTTTTCGATCTTGCCATTTTTTGGCTTCCAATTTGTCGAAAAAGTCTTTGGGTAGTTTAGAGAGAATGTCGACTGGATCAAGTAAATCGTAAGGATCCACATCGGGTGCGTCTTCGTCTTCTTCGCCTTCGTCATTGTTGTCATCTCCTCCGTCATCTGAAATATTTTTAATATGTTAATATACATATTTAAAAATAATAGCATAAAAACTATTTACGTTGTTCTTGTACTGCAATGGCTGATTTAGCCTGTTGCGAGCGAAGATATCGTTCCGGGATGGCTTTTGAACCGCCTTCGGCAAAGGCTTCTCTCAATTCTTGTAAGACAACCGGTTGCAACTGAGAAATGTGCGGTTCTAACGCAGCGCCAATCCATCTGCATAGTATTAAAGATATTATCATATCGAAATGTTTCGATATCTATCACTAATGATAAAACATACCTATGCATCTCGACTACTAGAGCTTTTCCTTCCGTTCTTACGTCTTTATCTCTATCAGTTAATATAGTAGAAATCTTCTTTACCAAAAGTTTAATGCTTATAACTTTATTTCCGAATTGTTTGAGAGCCGTAGTCGTAGCGACGATGCAAGCCGATACAATCCTCGGATTTTTATGTTCCATTCCCTTAATCAACTCTTCGACTGTGGCTTCATGCTTTTCTATTTCGACGAACATTAAAATGACTTGAAGGGCCAGCTCTTTGGTCTTGGTTTTAGGAGCAGCTACACATTTAGTGACGATGCCTGACATTACTTCTCCAACAGTTTTACCGGCGAACGCGCAGTTTTCGATGAAAGCCAATGCCGCTTCTAAGCCTGCAATATAAAAAAAAAAATCAAGTATTTCGGAGACACAATATTAATTTCGGTTATGCTTCACAGGTCGACTAACAATGCCGAATAAAGCGACACACCTCATTGAATAAGTATGTTACATATGATTTAATAATTAGTACCTAGCAAATAAATTACGAAAGACAAAGGCTATTCTCCCAAATTCGATTTATAATAATTACAAATATAAATGAGCTCATACCTTTTTCCTGGGCGAGGGCGTTGCTGTCAGTCACGAATTTTTTTATGAGGCCTAAATATTTGCTCCATTCGGACGATTTATCATCGTCGATCTGTTTGAAGAGTTTGGCTGCATTTTCGTAGCCCTGCACTCTCGCTTTCCACAGTTTGTGCACGCACATCTCCTCAGTAGGAAGATTGCTGAATTCCGTGTCGTCTTCCATGTTTATGATATTTAATCTTACTTGCTTTGAATTAATCGATTTTCATTTAGGATTATTTTAATACTCTGAAAATAAACATAATTTATTTTAAAACAAGTTAATATTATAATTATTATTTTGTATGAAAGTTCCGTCATGAAGTAAAAAGTTAATATTAAAACCTAAATTTTATGTTAAATTTTTTAGAGATGGCTTGGATGGTTTTTGTAATAAAAACACAAAAAGTTCATTATATTATTTAGTTATAGGATGGAGAGAAGCAGAAGTGCATTTTATCTCCTAGTTGGTTTAACATCTATGGCGAGTTTATGCTTAAATGTGACACTACATTGAATTATCTGCTGTTAAATAATGGGCTAACAACTCAGTGCAACCCCCTCCCACTATGAAATAATATTTCTAAAGTTATTTTAAAATTTAAATCCTTTTAAAACCTTTCAATTATATTTTCAATTCAATTTAACAATAGTCACCATGAATCACAGTGCATTTGGTGAGCCTGGAAAAGAGTTCCTTGATTCTAAGATCATATATATTTTTTAAAAGTTTCAGAAAACTAAACCGTTTTATAAATTTGGACATGTTTATAAACTTTATCGATCGTTCATAATACAATGAGTAATTAAACGATTCGAATTTTTATTCCGTATAAAAAATTAAATAACGAACTATAAAGAATTCCTGTTATCCCAAATATCTTCTATTATGTTCAATTCTATTCAAGATACTTCGAGGAATTACTTTCTACCTGATGTAAAAGAAGGGATGGTTGGGAGTGAGAAAACAAAACAAATTCCAATGAAACTTGACCTGGGGTAGATAACAAGCAACAGTCATTGCGACATCTGTGACTTGTTATAAAAAAAAAGACATCATTACAGTTACGCGTAAATGTTCAGTCGTCTAAAAAAATAGTTTTACACCCCGAAATGTTTTCACCCGATAAAAATAAATCTGACGATGAATTTTGTGTGGATAATTTATCTGATTATTGATAATTGGACCAAAAGTGTAGCTATGTATTTTTTGACATACCTCTACACAGAGGTACGTGTTTTTAGAGATATCATACGTTGAAAAACTATTCATAAAAACAGATTGTGCCATATTTTAGTTTTATTTAGTGTTTTTATTACATACATTTTTATAGTACTTTTATGTGCAAAATAAACGCAAGTTTTCAGTGAATATAAAACTGTCAACCTCCATGTTTCTTCTTCATTTGATAGTACTGTTTATGGTAAGTCTATGTTTAAAATTTCATAATTTTATATTGTATAGTATAAAAGTTATGGCGAGTTTCCGAAAAAAAACGCGGAAATTCTTCGTTTCCGAGAAATTCCGCGGCTGCTAAAAAATGGCCCGCGCCAGGCTTGATGCATTTTTTGCATGCACAACTTAATTTTATCAGCTAGTAAATACAACTTTAGTCAGCTTAATATTTATGCGTATTCAAAATAAATAGTCATGAAACATAGTTATTATTTGGTCAATGGGATTATAAAATTGATTAGCAACAAAATAATATCCATAAGGTATAATATTAATGTATTTACATATTAAAATCATGGCCAGCTGACAAATTAGGTTTGGGTTTGAACAGAATAAAATAAATTTGAGTTAAGATTTGCCTCTTCATAATTTATATTGCTGTAAATGTTTTTAATTAGCTATAAAAATAACTTTAGAGCTGTCTAATATGACATTATTTGCTGAGCAATTTTGTTCTACTTGCTGACCACAAGTGGCGGCTCAACTAACTATAAACATTTTAGAGCTGACTAAAACCTGAATATTATGCTGACTGTTTAAATTATAGCTAATACAATTGCCATAACGGAAACAAGATGGCAATGAATTTTAGCACTTAATGAGATTAGGAATTACTATGGCCATTTTAAACACACACTGCGAGCATGTGCTGAAACTGAGGTGTGATCAACTCTACCATTTCATCCTGGCCCTATCAGAAACGGAAATGTTACTAACCCAAAAAAAAAAAATAACTTTAACTTTTACTATCCGAATATCCTTTATATTTACAAATATTATTCAGAAAAATTACTACCTAATATGTTTTCACCATAAAAGTATAATATATCGATGGTTTATTTTATTAGTATTTTAATATAATCGGTAAGTAATAATTCAGTCACTGACTTTTGTAACGATATATAAATAATTATTATTATAAATTTAATTTTGTCTGTTTTCTTAACAATAAAATTATTTTTATTATGGCTACTTACACCGACACAAGTCAAAATGATTCGTACGGTGTGTCACTAAGAAAATGTCATATATGACAAGTCATCCAACCTACAAAAATAATTATTATTATATTTATTTTTAAAAATGGAATAAAGAATGAAAATCGTCAAGATTTTTTGAAAATATAATCGACATACCTAAAGACTGCTCTGACAATGTAAATAATGAACTTCATGACAGTGAAGGTGAATTATTTGATGGCAAAAATGCATCATTTACTAGTGATAGTCATTTTTTGATAGCTAAAAAGCTTCTACGTCTTTAGAAAGTGACAGTGAATATGAAAATATTTTGAAAAAAGATGTATGCATATGTCATCAAAATGGAATTCAATATCAGCAAACTGCAATTTCTGCAGTTTAAATTACAAGAGGCTACTCCTGCAGATCACCGCTTCAAAATATTTTAAGACATACGGGGTACTACATGATTTCCAAAAAGAAATATTATAAAAGGTGAAGTAAATAACCTATTTTTATTAGAGCATATAATAACTTGCACTGAGTTTCAACAACCATGAGTAGAAATAAGTGAAAAAAAATGATAGAACTCAACGCTAACAAACAAACAAATTCGAATTGATATCAAGAGTGTGGAATAGATTTATTGAAAATAGTCAAAATTACTATAAACCAAGTGCAAGTGTAACAATTGATACCCACTAAAGTTAGATGTAGATTCACGCAATATATGCCGAATAAACCTGATAAATTTGGTATAAAATTTTGGCTCCTGTCAGATGGCAAAAACAAGTGTATTGTAAATAGATTTCCATATTTGGCAAAAAAATTAAACATGACAGTTATCAGTAGCTCGTAGTGAATTTGTTGTACTAAAACTTATGGAACCGTTTACTATGAAAGGAAGAATTGTAACTACAGACAGCTTTTTCACAAGCCTACCAGTAGTATACAAATTACTAGGAAAAAAGACTACATACCTTAGTTGGAAAAGTAAGGATATGACTCGTTTTTCAACATTACTTTATAAATCAAATGATTGTGCTCTCATAATTTATAAAAGTAAACTGAACAAAAAATGATTGTATATTGTAGTTGAAAACACAAATTTATAAAAAAAATATCAGCACAATTTTTTTTTATTTTATAATAATTCTATTTTTTGTGCACAAAAACAAATAAACGCAGTATACACGCGATTTCTAGGAACAGGGCTGTATAAAAACTTTTTTCAAAGATTATAATAAATAAAGCATAACTATAAAAAAGTGAAAGGGGCGACAAAATAATAAGACCGATCAATCACAGGGCAAAATTTATTTTTGCAAAGCATATTTTTGTACACTGGTTTGAAAGCAAATAAACGATAAAATCATTATGCTTGTTCTTGAAACACCTCAGTACAAAAAAAATAATAAAAATTATGAAAAGGATTAATCAAGGGGGGCTCCAAATGTACATTGAGCTGTGTTCAATTCTTTAGCAAACTAATATATTTATTGTCAAATATTATTTTCACCGATTCTCAAGATCTAGAAACAATATTCTATTTATTAAACAAAATTATATTTTTTGTGCAATTTTCAAGTAGAAGCAGTTAATAAATTTAGCATAGGTTTGTCAACTAAGTTTTAAATAAAGGTTTACAATTTCAGTTGTTATATTTGAAAATTGTTATGAATAATAAAATCTAACGTAAAACCATCCACCTTTAGAGGTAGTTTTATTATATTTTTTACGTATAAACCGTTCCTTAGAATGAGTCACTGAACCAGTTAAAGCGGCGGCTGCGTCGATTCGTTTTGGAAAGGTAATGCGCGAAAACCGATTTGACCATATAGAGAATATACGACGCTTCAATCGAAACGTACAAACGAATAGCAGCAATGCGTTGTTATGGACGGAGAATGTGTGCGTTAAAGTGCGCCCACCCGCGCAAGATCGATCGGCAAACGAAACGGAGCTTACGGTCGACGGGGGCGACCGGTGTGCAGCCTCCGCTTCGAAGACGATGTCGCGGCAGTTCGACGAGAGATCAGCGAGCGACAGAGAGCAGACTACCACCGGCTGCTAACGGACCGGTGTTGCCACACTACAAAACGTCAACTATTTATCGACCGTTTGCGGATTCGTGTGGGCAATAGCGAACGCTCGCCGATGCGCGGTGGCGCCATCGCGCGGACGAAACTTTTACTTATCTCTTTAAATCAATAATTATCAAGTACGCTTTCTAATAGTTTATCCCATATATAATTAATTATTTATTTTATAAACCAAATCATCATGAAAATATAAATATAAATCGTACTGACATTGCTCGATAGATGGCAGCGCTTTAGCTGATTGACAATAACGGCCATTTTTTAGTATGCCACACTGAAAGGAACGTCCATTTTAAAATACAACAACATTACGGTCGTTGCTTTTAAATCTTAAAAAAATGTAATAACGTGTCAACCACACCATGAAAGTATTTTTTATGAATATAAACGTGCCAAGCCTTGAAAATTATATTATGATTTGCCAACACCTTTTTTGAGGCGCAATACATTTTTTAGTTGACGAATTACTATTTTATTAAGCAGATGCAAAAATCAATTTAATGGAACAGCATAATGCATTGGGATATTTTACTCATAAATTGTCAATTTATTTTAAGAAAATGTTTATGTCAAGCAACGTAAAATTATTATAATAATATAGTATTAAATGGGTAGAATTTAAATCTAACTGGTCAGAATATATATTAAGTGATAAGAATTATTTTTCCAGATGGTTAGAATCATTTATTCAGTTCACAATAGTGTTATTATATAGTTTTGTTATTGTTGTAACTCTGAAGATTGGTACAACTGGTTTATCTGTCATTCGCATATTGGCAAAATGGTTTTACTAATAAAAAATATACAATTTTTTTATTTTTATTAGTGTAGTGTGTGTGACGACAACATATGTCGCCATAACAAATAATTTGGCTTATATTTATCTAATCAGTATTTAAATAACTTTTAGGCAGTATTTGTTACAGATTCGTAAAGAGTTATTCATGGGGTGTTCACTGTTCTGATCAACGGTCGCTTGCTACAGCTCTCTTACACCTAACATGTCCAACAGCTTATGTGTGAGTGAGATATTTTATAAGATATTTTTAAAATAAATAATTTATTGCCCATTTATATTTATAAATGTTATATTTTTTTTAATTCACATGATCGTTTTATATTTTATTTGTGGTCGTCCTATATACTTATTTAATTATAACTATTCATTATTTTATAATTATTACCTGTCTATTAATAAAATGACTCAAAGTTGATTTAAATTCTGACCATATCGTATTTTTGGTTCCATGAATAAACAGTACGTGATAAAATAGAACATGTTGAATCAGAACAACGAAAAACAGAACGTTGACAGTTAAAAAATAGATTTCAAATTAATTTTATATTGCCTATTTGATAAACAAATAGTTCGAGTAACAATCAGTTAAATAAAATAAATGATATAAAGAATAAAATAATTTAGATTTTGATCAGTAAAACAAAATAAATAGTCCGTAAATATTATTAAATGCTAAGTAGATATAATAAATGATTAGAATCCATTGATCAATTGCCATGTGGTCAGCTATTATTAAATGCTGTACTCTACTTGTAAATTTTGTTTTTAAAAATAGTTGTAGGGCGACACATCAACTGTTAAGTCAAGAAATGAACGTAGAACATGTCGTTTAAGTTTGTGTTTGAACAAAAAAGGTTTGGGTTTGAGCAAAAAATGGACGTTTCGCAATTGTCAATAATTTTAAAACCAACCATTTATTGTAAATATTGATCGATATATATTATATGCCGATCATTTTATAATAAATGCTGATCATTTTGCTTTAATTATTGATAATTTTATTTTAAGTTATGTTAATGCTATTTTATTCTAATATTCTTGCAAAATCAATCATTGCAACCTCAATCCTTTGTTGCCTTATTGTTACTTTTTATAAGGTGAAAGTGATATATGTTAAATTAAATAGTACTTAATTGTCTAATATTTCATACTTTCATTAAAAACCGAGATGGTACTATTTTTTGCGTGCGAGACCTTTTCGCCAGTGTCATATATCAATACAAGCACAGAATTCCCAGAGAAAATATATGTATATTTTTCAATTAACTTGAAATACATGTTCTTAATTTCGAGTAGATAATCGGGTAATATTATTTAATAATATTAATATATATAAGTACATTTTCATATATCTATATTAATCTTACTTTTTTAATCATTAATATTATATAATCTGATTAATCTCAGAATGTATCGCTCGAAATAAAAATACATATTTCATTCTACACATTAACGGCATCACAATAAATTGACCACTCAGAAGTCACGAGTCATAATTATAAGGGCTATGAGAGGTGTTACCGTGCACGGCTAATTATAATTCTTAAAACAACGAATATGGCCGTCGACGTGTTTCAGTAATGAAACAATAATATAATATTTATTTACAAAATAATCGACTATGTACATAAGTATGTACATTCTCTAAATTTAATAATGTTGCGGTAATTATTACTTAAGAACAAATTTTTACTTCAATTGAGATTTTAATCGATCGTTTTAAACTTAAAATAATAATGGCAAACCAACGGACTTTAACACACTTTAAGATTTCATTTTACGATTATATGACATTCGATAATCCTCCTTTCGATAAAAAAAATACTATATGTGTACTATATATTTGTATTTTATACAAATATGAACAAGGTAATTTTTTGTATCAGATGTGAAAATATTTCAATATAGCTTTTTCTATTGAATGCTACTGAGTTTTGATTCATCTGAAAGTATAGAGAATAATTGGATTCATTAGACGTATATTTAAATAATACTAATGTCTTCACTTCGTATAAGTAATTATCTGTTTAATTTGTATTAGCACGTGCAGATGGTTTGAAAACGTGCAAAACAGCTAGAAATTTACGCGATTTACAGATGTGAGGTTTCATTCGTAACAAACACGTTATTTTATATTTATTATACAATATACGACTTCTTATATTACAATTTCTTAAAATAGAAATAATGTTAACTTTGATTTAACCGCGCGTATTTTCTTCGAAGATATTTCCAGAGAGAGTATTACTAATTTGGCGTCGCTCATATCATGATTAATGCATAATAAAAAAAATGCAATTGAAAAAGTTATTGTAAGATATCTCGATGAGCATCAAAATACCCTCATAGACAAATAATACACTGCGCATTTTCAACAGCATTTCCTGTGCTTCAATATTTTCAATAGTAAAATAAAGTAAAGCTATGTATCATTATATTTTATAATTTATTTTACTTTGAAATCTTTGAATATATTATTTTACTTTATGTTGACTTAGTAAATATTATGTAAACATTTCAAAAGATACCGCAGAACGAATTGTAACTTATGCGGAATCACATAAAGTAAAAAATCTGAATCGTTAAATAAAGTTCAGGGCCGTCTTAAGACCTTCATAGGCCCTAGGCACCAGAAGCGGAACTTAAAATTTCACCATCCCGCCTTACAAATTATAAAAAATCTAAGCTAATTTCCGGATAGTTATACATACATTATATTATTAACACCAATACAAATTATGTGAAATAACAAAACTAAAGAAAGACAATATTTATAATATAATATGTTATATTTGGTACATATATAAAATATAATCAATATCATTTTCACGCACAGAAATCAGTGAGCTTAGTTAAATTTTAATGAACAATGTTAAACCGAGGTTTCTTATTTTTCTTAATATTATGTTTATTGTTTAGTGTTTCTTCTTATAAGTAATTGGCACAGTTTGGCCGCACAGCGAGAATTTATTATTTTCATAAAATCTGACTGCACAGTTTATTTGGCTGAGAAAGAAATTCTAATTTTTTAGTCACTATATTTTGATTTGAAGAAAAAGAAAGTTAAACATCTATGGAAAAAATAAACTGGATCAGAATACCTGTGTATCCTCAGTAAACAACGTAACCGCATTTTTTTGTGGGACTATAATGATAATTTATTAGAATATTTTGTCGTTAAATAATTCAAATATTTTAATATTTCATAACTTCTTTTGAATATATTTTACAAATAATACTAATTTCTAAAGAAAGCGTAGAAGCGTATTTAACCACGACGTAAAATTTCGTGTTATTTTGGTATTTTATTTAGCTAACTTTCATTTAATGTTTAATCGGTCATAGTATTTTTATAAATTTAACTTATAAATAAAAATTTAATGGTCGGCAAACATCCCCTATGGATTAAATAAATTTATTATTATTTTGTTCATGTGAAATATAAAAGGTTCGTAGGCACTGTGCTTATTTTGTGAAGTGAAAGATTTTGAAGTTGTCTGGTCCGTGTGCACAGCGAGTCACCACGGAATGCAATGTCATTGTTGAGTGAGAATGAGGTATATAGTTGATCAATATATATATTTTAACTTACATTGTTACAAAACAGGCATGAGCCCAATGCGTTAAAGCGATATTTATCAGATAAAAACAAAGATTCCAGTTACGCTTCATCTGAGTTGATCAAGAGATCGTATGAGGGCTCACCTCCAACTCAGAATTTTACTTTAAATCCATTAGGTATTAGAACACTACGGATTACTGCACTTTTTGTTTTTGATATATCTCATGCTATTTCATTTGGCTTTTCATCATGCTCATCAACCATTAAGGAAGTAAGTTTTAGATTTAAAATATGATTTTGGTATGTTAAAAGGGAGATGATCTTCTGCATCAGACATGGTTCCAGACTTACTTTTAAAAGGTTGTGTAATCGTAGTGATCCCAGATGTATCTGTACGCATGATAATGCCATCTTAAAAAAAATCGTGGAGTGCAGATGTATAAATTTTTTTGGAATTTCACTATTTGTTTTCATTGGTGCCAGTGGATATAAAACGAAATAATATTAATTTATATACTCCAAAAAGGTAAGTCTACCATTGTTTATTTATTTTTGATTTCTTTTTTTGTAATAGTTGCATAAAATAAACAAAACATGCAGTTGTAGACACTGGTCCATATTGACCAAGAGGAACATATATAAAATGCCGAAATGCAATGGAATTTCACAAGCAATGTGTGAAAAATGTGGTGTGGTCTTATGTTTTAATAAGAAGAAATATTGCTATTTAAATATTTTTTGTATATTTTTAATTTTAATATATTTTATTCGCGTTCTGCATGATGTTGTATGTTTACAACAAGCTGTTTTTATAAATATAATCCACAAATAAGCCTATATATTTAAAAAATATTTCTGCTGTCATTTTCAGCCTAATTTTAGTATAAAAACATTTTTATTTTTTAATTTGGTTAAACAAAAATGTCCAAGGTGATCTTTTTATAGCTCCTGCAGCATTCCTGAATAAAATTTTTTCGAAACGACCTTTTTTTAGTGTCCTCCTTCGATATTTTAAAAATCTGTCCAACTTACATCTACAAATAGTAATTGAAAGTTTTAATACTATAGTGTAGTTAATAAGTTCCAGACTTTTAGTCCGTTGTAACGCATACAACGGAAGACTTACAATAAATGAGAGAGACATTTTGTTGTAAGAATTTTGTTATGGTAAAACAGTAATTTATTTGGCCCTAACGTTAACAGTCGACTTGCACCAAAATCGTATTAAACGCTCGCCCCTCGACGCTCGACATAACTGTCACGTGCGACGGCGGGGTGGATGCGCAGCGTGTGCGGGTCGCTTCATCGCTAGACAGCTGTGCGCGCAATCCGTAGTCGTTGTTTATATGCGGGCGGCGGCCTGCGGAGCAGCAGTCGTCGCGAGGTGCTTGTTCGCTCTGTTCGCCCCGTTCGCCGTTCCGTTCGCCGCCCGAGAGCAATGTCAAAACTCGAGACATCTCAAAAGTGTTGTGCGAGTGCTTCGTAGTGAACGCTCCCTCTCCTTCGCCAATCAGTGTCGATGAAAATTGAACAGGATTCAAAGGACGGGCGCAGATCAGCCGAAAGGACGCGAAGGTTCGTCCTTTGTTTTTACTACTTTTTTCGCGTCTCTCCCTGCGTTCGCGTGTTTCGCAACTTTTCAGACCACTTTTTCAGAGACGCTTCAGTCGTCCTGCGCTCGGATGCGTGACGCATAAAAATGACCGAAACGCGACGAATTGGGACCATTGACGAGCGATTTCAAAAAATTCTATATTCGTTTCTTTGGGTCTCCATAGATATTCGGATCTATGGTGTCTACGAGAGCGAACAGTAAAACAAAAATTGAGAGGACGTTCAACTCTCAACGAACAAAATGGGGTAATAAAAACTATAAAAAAACATACTCAAAAATCGATTCTTCATTTTTTAATAGCGGTTTAAGTCATAACATGTAAAAAAGTGACCATCTTTTACAATTACAAAAGTTGAACGATTCTCTAGAATATATTAGGTATAGTATAGTGAATTTCATTAATTTAATAAATACATACCTAAAACTAATATGTTTTTTCTTTTTTATCTCCCCCTCAATTTGATTTGCATTAATTTATACCAATTTATTTTTATTTATTCCTGATATAAGTATGGTGCAGCTTCGAGTTACAGATAAAGAGCATTTGCTGAGATTATTAATACATTCTCCCCAAGCTGGGTGTCTGTTTTATTTTATATTTATAAATTAGTAAGTTATTGTTATAATTAAATATAGTTTTTTGGCAAATAAGGGGATACAGTTCATATAGTAGTTGTGACTCTTTGTATCAGTTAATCTATATGAGATTTCCAGAAAAGTTTTGCATATTAAATTCAGCGAAATCGTTTTTATTCTACGAGAAAATATTTCGGCAATAGTAACAGTTTGTCGGAACTTTATTCAATTTTTTTATGGGTGTGGTGATATCGTTTCTATGAGCAATCACTACACAAGCAGTTATCTGGGATTTGAGTCAGTTTTCAATTAAATAAAAATGAGTTTATTAATACATTAATATATTATAAATTTGTATAATGCTTTAGTTCTTTGAAAAAACTGACGATACACGTTATATTTTCTCTTTTCTTCGTGTCACGATAATGTTAATTTATTCTATTATTTTTTTCAAAAAACTTAAAAATCTGGATTATGTTGGGAATATTATTTTATATAAACCTACACCTATATCCTATCATTATTTCTAGTATTAAATCTATAATATTTATACTTTAATAACCCAATTTCAAAAGTTTAAGTACATTTTTACAAATAGTTTATATATTTTTATTTAATAGTACTTTTATCGCCCTACTCTGTATTTTATGTATTGTTTTTAATCTGTTTGACTAAGTATATTTAATATTGTTGCGCAGTGAATAAAATGGGGCATTCTAATACTGGTTTTTTAATATTATTCTCATCTTACATTTTTTTAATAAAAAAATATTTATAATTATACCTTCATATTTTATAATAATAAAATTTCTATAACTGAAATAATAATTTTAATTTGGTAATGTACATTATTATACAATCACTTTTTTATTTTATTTAATTTACGATCTACTTCTTAAGAATTAATTTATACAACTAGTCGTTTATGAACAGATTAATTATATGTATATTATAATTCACAATGGTCCCAACTTGGATACCTGCAGTACAATATATTTTTAGTAAACAATTACTAACGTTGTCTTATTTTTAAACATTTTATCATACATGTCTACTGCTTTAATATAGTATTTTAGTATAGCATTTTTTAAATTTATGTAATTATATATATGTAATTACTAAATAATGTCATTTAAATTTTATAAATTTAAATTTAAAATAGATTAAATTTAAATTAAATTTAAAATTTTTTTGTTTTCGGCGCCACACTCAAAAACCGATGGTTATGAATATTTTCGCTACGGCTATGAAAGCGGTTATATAAATACGCTTTAAAATTTGAACTTGTTAGATAGAGTGAGTCAGAACATTTAAACCGTTTATGTAATATTTTTGTCAGTTTATATAATCCTCCTTTTAAGTAGGTTAATTGCAGAGTTATTCATGTGGTGTTCACTGTTCTGACTAACGCTCGCTCGCTACCGCTTGATTGCATCTAATATGTTATTTTAAAACGTATTAATGTAGCAAAACGTTGTTGACCGCTTTCGTAGCCGTTACGGCCAAACGCAGCTGAGAGCATAATCATTGGTTTCTGAGTGTGGCACCTACATTATTAACAAATAACTAGATTTTTATTTATTTTGTTATTATAAGATATTAATATTACTGATGTTTTATTTCATCAAGTTGACAAATAACTAGCTTACTAACTTTATTCAATTTTTCAGAAAATGATAGATAGCTAATTCACTAAAAACGTTATATTTCCCTATATAAAAAATAAAAAACCTTTTTGGATTAATGGTGATAGTAAAATAAATTACATAAATCTAACGCATTTAAAACAAACGATAAATTTGACACAAAAGAGAAATGTATTGACTTAGGTTTTTTTTTAAAAACTTAAATAAACTATAACTTAGCATAAAAACTAAAAGGGGAAAATATCTACAATTTATTTAAAATAATAAATAATGAAGTGTAAATGTAACTAATATTTAAAAATAAATTTATATCACTAATTTTACCTTCTTTCTTTTTATTAAACACTAAATCGAGCTTTTAAATTTTTATTTTGAGGATTAAGTGTAATTCCGTATTTGGTTTTCCCAATATTCGCAAGAGAGGTCCCAATTCGGTAATTTTGCGCAACATTCCCGTTGCATAACATCCGCATTTATGTGACCAATGTATATATATATATGTATATAAAGCGTATATATGTGTATATTACACTATAAAACATAAAATATAGTATGAATCCACTATTGAATATAATGAAATTTTACTTTCTCCGTGAAAAAGAGAAAGTAAAATGCATCCGTTTAGTGCGAATTGCCATGTCATTTTTAATTTAAGGTAAAAAATTGCCCTAAAGGTTTTATCGATAGACACATTTTTTTAGTAAAATAATAGCAAAAACTTTTAAATCTCTATATCTGACACATATTATTATATAACTCTATATATATGTATACATCATAGCGTACTTCTATTGATTTGTAACTTATGTCCCTAATTTTGTCTTTCTCAGCTACTGTCAGCTTTATCGACTATGCTCTGACCTTGTCCTTGACCGACATTTTTAAAATTTTGCCTAATATTCTTAAAGAAACATTAAAAAAATATGTACATTGTAACACATTCAATAGCGAAAATCTATATATGATAGCATTTTCTCGTTGTTTTTATAATTTATTGAGAATAAGTCAGTAAATATTTTAGGTAGTGCTCGGATAAATCAGTAAAAAAACAGTGCATTTAGAATAGTTAGGAAATGTTTTGCATTAAAATTGTTTTTTAATGAACAATTAATTAGAAATACGAATAAAATCAATTTGGACATTTGGCCAATTAGGTATGTAAACTACTTATATTATTTATCTACAGGCGTTTCGTGATTTGCAATTAAAGAAGGTTATAATTATTTAAAAATCTGGAAATTACCATAAAAATTAATCTAAAGGATTAAAAGTTTACAAAAACAAGAGATATTCCCTAATCACCAATTTGTTTTCTAAAAAAATACAGGCTAGAAAATAAAACAAATAACGGATTCAAGATACATAGAGCTTTCGATAAGGTATTACATGATATACAATTTAAACTCAAAATGTACTTCCTTAAAATATCGTCTACATATTTAAATATCTGAACGAAAGATGCTTGTAAGTTCAATGTAAAGATTAAAAATCTGTTCTCTGCACTATAAAGTCTGTGGTGCTATAGGGTAGTGTGCTTGGACCTTTTCTATACTCGAATACACAATAGACTTGCCGATAGCGAATTAAACTACTAGCTGTATTTATTAAAATGGCACTGAATCTTTACATACTTAAATTTTTGGTTAAATTATATATTATATATTTATGCTAAATAAACCCGTTTATGAAAATTGATATTATATAGAACCAAAAAAAGTCTGATGAAGTTATATTTCAAAATATAATTCTGGATAACATGACTTATCTTCACATGCAACATTTTTACATAAAATCAAATAAAATCAAAATTGGATAGGGTTTCAGGATTAAAAGCTTATTTTAATCAATGTTTTGTAAATCACGATATATATTATCTTGCCAGTTTTGTTTTACAGTTTATATAGTTTATTATGTAAATTTATCGGGTAATTACCACAGACTGGTATTGGTCCTTATGCCGTCGTCGTTTTCGTACAGCGGGGAATATTAGATTAATGTTTTTTAAATATCGAGTAGACCGCAGTCCTTGAAAGTTTTCCCATTTCTGATATTTATGATGATCCATTAAAAAGTTGATTTTAAAAAATAGTAATAAAAAGAATTTTAAAATGTAATACTCTGTAAAATTCAATCTAAATAAGTTTATTTTATTTGTTTTTAGATGTGGAACATGTATTTATAAAAATAGAAAACTGGTTTTGACATCATTACACTATCGATGTGTTGTTGGTGTATTTTTTTTAAATTTTATACTGAATTATTTAATTCAACATTAACCAATTATTCGCATAATTGTATGTATCTGTGCTGTTAAATTCACAACCACATCCTTCGAGTTTCCACTCGTTGCGCATTGGTACCGATTGGTCTAAAAGTGGGTCATAATCCAATGGTATAATAATGCGAAGCGAATCGATACTTCTTGAACTTGAACCTGCGACGTTTGGTAACTGGCCCGTGCAACCAAAATACCGCAATTAAAAGATCGTTCCTTAGCATACGCACGAGTCCAGAGTTTTCCGGGTGAAAAACCTCAACGTTCAAGTTCGTTCCACTCTCGAAATCTTAAAATATGCACTTGCACACGCGAGTGTATTTCTCGGTTCAGCTGGAAGATTTAATGGCGTCTAAAATTAAGCACTCATTGTGTCAGTGCAGCGCTGTCTGCTTGTTGTTGATCACATTTTTTAATACTTCTGGAAAATAATTCTGTCAAAGTTGTGTACATATTTTTATTCGCGGAACTGTCCAACCGGTTGTTGTAAAGATGTGTAGTAACCAGTTTATGTACTTCGTTGCTTAAAATGGGTGTTTTGTATATCAGGACTATCGTAAATGAATTATGTTATGACTGGTTAAATATAGTTTTATATTATCAAAAATAGTAGCATAGAGGACTTTTGTCATCATAATGGTACATGGAGATTAACCCTTAAATTCAGTATTATTTTTAGAGCGTTGAACCCAAGCTAAATAAAATACAAATATTGCAGTCAAACTGCTAAATAAAATATTCTCACGTGAGTATTTGTTGTTTACTAATGCTATAACTACGTAAGCGGAAATAAAAATAATTTTATGTTGTTTTTTTTCTATCAAAGGCCATTCGATTTCCATCAGAGCATCCTTTATGAATCAATAAAAAATATCGAAAGGACACTAAATATTACATTTTGCTAGCTAATTTTAGTAAAATAGTTAATTATCACATCTCTTAATAACGGTCAATAGAAAATGTGAAGATTTTGTTAGTGTGAATCTACGTCAAAATGTTACGTAGTCACATTACGCAAAAACTTTATTTTAAAATGTCAAATTCAACTAATGGTTTTGACAAATATATTATAAGTATTGATACTGATACTATTATTAACGAAATATTTATGTTATTTCCGGATAAATGAACGGACGAAAATGAAAATGTCTAGATGTCTAGAAAGCGTCATTCGTATAGTTTGCAGTGTTGGAACGACAGCGTTTCATTTTGATACCGTTTACTCAGCTTGTGTTCTATCCACAAAAGGTCTTTCGCAACAACATTTCGAATTCGTTGCGTAAAACAATGGTCACAGTGCCTTCGTTTACATAACGGGGATTGACCCTCTTCTTACTTCTTCTATACATAACCAATTACTATAGGGCTACCATCAATTTATTATTAAACATTTTCTGTGAGTGTTGACCATTTTTTATTTAAGTCTTTAAAATTAATATTTCAGTTAAAATGCCATGTCAAAAAATAGTGTTATACCAAAAACTGCTTTGTCCATGGACTATTATATATGACTGTTAGAATTACAACGAAGAAAACTAAAAGTATATATTTCTTTCTGTTAGATATAAAGGTCCGTTTAGCACCAAAAAATTAATGTTAATAATTCATATTAATACCTATTTAGAATGTCTCAACAGGATTCATTTTTGCATGCGGCACTTATTTGTCAAGCTTGATTATCCATACTGTTTCAAGTAGTACAGATTACATAGCACAAAATATTTGGAACCGCATTTTAACTGTACGTTTTTGTCGTGCATTGTCGTGCAAGAGAATCGCATCTTTTAGATTCTCTAATATGGGGATCAGATGCTGCAGCTCTTGGTGCATTTTTCGATTCCTTGATAATAACTCTCAGCTGTGAATATTAAAAAAACAATCATAAAACTATTACAATAGTTTTCTTTTAGTATAAACTCGGTTTCGCAAAATGCTTTGCGGCTTTATTTTTTCTAACCATTATGCAGATCACTTTTCGTCGGGATTTACCTCCCAGGAAATATTATAATTTTTACTATCCCGTCTCCCGAGATTCACGTTTCAAAAACCAAGATGAGAAATTATCAGTAATCTTTTAAAATCGATCATTTATATGTTGATAATATTATTCCGTTATAAATATTAATTTCTTTCTTTTAAATCTAATTTGTTTTTACATAATATAATCTTCTACGTCAGCGTTGTCCAACTACCTACATAGCCCTCGGGCGCATACAAAATGTGCTAATTAATTAAAGCGTAAATTCAAATTTTATAGATTTTTTATCATAAATATAAATTAACTTTTATATAAATGAAAAGTAACTTAACTGTATATACAAAGTTTCATTATTTACTTCAACACATAACTTTACGACCCACAGGCCATATATATTATGTACCGCTTATTGTATTTCCACATCCTCTGTAGAAATTATAGAAATTAAAATCATTTTAAAATAATCTACATGGATATTTTTATGAAACAAAATGGATCTTATATATTACTAGAGTTGCCACATGTTTACAAAAAAAAAGTATGCAGCCAGTTTAAAATACGGAGCCAGGTTAAATGTCTTTAAATATAAATATTATTTTCAATAAAAATACTTTAAATTTCCGGGATTTAGCAAATTTTCAATCCCTACACATGGGATTGAAAAAATTATCGGTAACAGCACCCATTAGTTAAATACGATAGATAAATTGCTTGTTTATGCTGCGTAGAAGAAGCGCTGGACAACTTCGGATCGGCTTTTATGGCTTACACCCAGTACGTGCGGCACCCATTTATTAATTTTTTTTAATTTTTAAACTGTTTTAAATGGTTCAGAAATGTTGTTTTTATGTTTACAACATGGTATCGTACGTTTCTTAACGGTCTTCATATCAGTAGCAATATTTAGTTTACGAGTAGTTTTTGTTGCTTTACCCGCTGTTAAAAATGCTGTTATTTGCTTCTTTTCTATTGTTGATATTATTAAATTACAGTTCAAAAAATGCATTTTATTACCATAAAATGAAATTTTCGTTGAAAAATATTAAAGTTGACAATGTAGTATAAAGCGCTATTGTATTTTAATTAACTTAATAGTTTGTATAGCTTTTAGTAAATTACTTACATCGGGTTTATTTTGTATGGTTTGTAGTGTAGCTCGTGCTACTCCACACCGAGCAAACATATGTTTTATTTTTAGCAGTAAACTCGCTGCTCCTAATATCTGTCTGAGGGCGCATTCACCACTAGTTAATCAGAGCGCAGGTGTACACCCAACTATGTAACGTTCTATTTCCATTATTATTTACGCTTTGTTAAAATAGCGTCTGTCATATAACAACGTTCGATTTAAATACAACGTGTTAATCGTAATACAATAATAATATTCAGTTTATCACTGATTTTCGTACTCGGAATACGTTTTGCATCTCGTTTTCCTTGTGCGGCTCGATTCCTTGAAAATAGCGTTTTTTTTAACGATCCGTGTTGCCACTTTGCGTTTCGTTATATTATATTACATTCGAACTCGGCATATTTATCGCGTGCTTCGTTCGAGTCAGTCGTCTTATTATGAGCTGAAACTATAGCTTGTGTTTGTATTCACTCTAATGAAAACATCACTTGTGCAAGTGTCAATCCTAAATTTTGTGAACATATTGATCACGCAACGAAAATGTTCCAAAGCAGAAGCAGAAAATTTGTGAGTTTATTATAGCGTTACTGGCTTATTGCTTTCTCTGGGTAAACGACTCATTATATCACACAATCAACATTCATAATTTCAACTGATAAAAAAGTTGTTCTTTGTGTTTTAAAAACGGATGTTCTCATGTGTGTCCACAAAGGAAACGCTGTAACAAAATATCGTAAACAAGACTAAATTTTAATTGTTTATTTAAACATTGAAAGAAACCAGAATTATCTTGAAGTTACCGCACATCCTGTTCATATATGCATATAAATATGTATAATCCTTTTATGTTTGCCATTTACTTGAAATGTTTTGATGTTTTGGTCTTTTTAATCTAAATAGTATCAACAATAATGTCTACTATCTTTGTTTAAAAAGTCGTTGTACCATTTTTGTTATCGAAATATTTTCTTTCTCATCTAAACATTTTGCTTATCTACTTCCTTGCTCAGTTTCTGTTTTGATGAAAATGTTTGCAATGTAAACGTATTTTAATTTATTAGAATATTACATATTCTAATATTAAAAAATATGATTGTGTAAAAATTTCCAATAGCATGATAAGTATACTTCCTTAATTACTTTCTTCAGTTGCAACATTTTCAAATTTGATTAAACATGCCATTAATTGCTTTAATAGTATTATTATCATTACCTTGTGAAAACGTTTTAAATCCGTGACTATATTTCATTCATTTTTTCAACTTCAGTTTTATTACACATTTTCTAACAAGAAAGCTACTAATAAAACAAGGAAAAAATAAAATAATAAACGCTTAATATGGCCATAAAAATAATCGCATTCTATAATAAGATACCTTATCTACAGTAATATTCGCGATTTCTTTCCATTTAATTTTAACGAGAAACATGAAGATAGTGGAAAGGGCTTCAATGTTATTCCAACTTATAGTGACGTCACGCTTACAGTAAAGGATTAGGCCTTCTTCTCGTATCGCGACAGCCATGCAAATAAATCGCCAAGTCACACTAAAAAATGTTTATTCTCAGTACTCGTCGTGTTGGAGCTTTGCAGATACCGATTTAATTATTTGATAAACAACGGTTTAGTTTTGAGTCCACTCATAATTATTATTTCTTTTATTTTTGTACTCTCCGTGTTGGTCCGTTCGTGGATGTAAATACATTCATCGCCAGGGGTCTTCCTCGTACTCCTACAGGCAGAAAATGTATCTTCACAAATCAACACATACCGAGAATGTCTATAAATACATTCTAAATCACGAATGTCTATAAATACTCTTTGAATAACTCTTCTCAAAAGAACGACTAATTTACTATTGATAACACACGTTGATGTATTTATTGACATTTTTTGACCGTATTGCTTGGTGAGTTGTTGACCTCGTTTGTACGTACAAGCTTTGTTCTCTTCATGAACCTATGACTTGGGTGTATCGAAGTGCCCTCGAAAGCAGATTTCATTGTTGGATGAGTGCATATTTGTTTAAACATTCGCGAAACCACCGTCTACGACCTCATTGATATGTGAGTTATGAAAAAAAAACAATAAAAACAAATTAAAAATAACTCACAAAAGCATCACGTATCGCAGTTATGTAAAAAAAGCTTTGATAAACGATGTTATTAATAACAATAATTTTGACATACATATATATACATACATTTGTTACGGACACAAGTTTGACCCGCATGAACTGCGGTTTGTGTTTTAACTGATGAAAATTAACAAAGATATCTTATCTATACGCAGAAGTTTGAGGTTTGGCGCATTGTCCATCAAATGCGTTGCATTCTAATTGTGTGGTTAAATTCGCTTTAATCGTGGCTTCAGAATTCAATAATAATTATTTGTAAGGTCATTTTTAATGTGTATGTTTTCCCTTGCATATTTGCTGTAAACTAATGCATGATTATTTTTACGATATGACAGTTGCTATTCCGTCTGAAGAATTTATATTTATACGCAATAGATCGTTCGTTCTCTGCGTCAAAAAATCTCAATTTTCGAAGTTCCTGGTGGTTCAAAGTGGCGTCTTGGCTGGACTATATTTGACGAACGAAGTTAAAACGCTCCTTTTCTCCGGACTTCGATGGGATCTTATACTGGGTCGTCTGTAGTTATACTCTCATTTCTAAATTTTTCTGTTATATTATTTTTAACTATTCAATCAAAAATTCTGTGGAGGTTCTTCGTATAATCGCGCAGTAAATCACTATAATCACGATAATTACAAAAATAAACGTGACAATAGTATATTATACACAAAGACTGTAAATGAACGGACCACCACAATAGCCCTCGTAATGTCTAAACTTTAGACATTAGCTGTATAATTTTAAATCAGAAATATGAGTAGTTGGGTTAGTTAAATGATTTTCCTTAAAACAAACAACGGTGGTTTCGCTACCTGCTCATGAAAACGTATTTTGCTGACAAGTCACAATATATTCCGTTTTATAAGCGATAATTGCATTAGAAAGAAAAGTTTAATGTCATATTGCTAAATTAGCCATACGACTTTTGAGGACAATGGATTAGTAATGCTATTCCATTGTCCTTAAATTCCTTTTTGGTGGCATGTGGGTGGAAAAAAATCCATTAAAATTTATGATTCTTAGTATATTAAAAATAATTATTATTTAAAATATACTTGATATATATATATATATATAATAATATTCACTCTAAAACATATTGTATCTAGTTTTTTCTGTATAGAATTGTATCTATACTTAAAAAAATCATATTTTTCTTACTGCGCAGCCTTTAAATACAAAGAATCTTACTTATACAGTGTCTAAAAATCAAAGTAAGAAGAGTCGTTGAGTCTTTCTGATCTCTGGTTCCTTGTGGTCACTTGAGTTGAGTTGATGAGTCTTGAGAGTCCTCGAGTCTTCGTCAAGTATTGATGTGACCAAATGTCAAATCTATTATACTGGTCCTTAAAATAATGAGAGAGAATGTCAATTTGAAACCGATAGCATTATTGCATAGCTCCGCCTCCGGTATATCCCTTCCAGGTGGTCTTTTGTAGGCGACCATCTGATAACAGTGATGAGTTTTTATGCTGTGGTCTTTGTGGCTATTGTAAGCATATTCTTGGGTGTTCCTACACGACGATTTTAATACTTCTAATTTATCTTTTTTTAATAAATTAATAAATAAATTACTGATTAATTTAAAAGAAATGCAATATCTCTTTAAATTTTCTCTAATTTATCCACTTTTTCTAAAAAAATCTATATTTAGAACAGCTCTTATAATATAATTAAACTTGTGTATATTCCACGTTTTGTGTGAAGTCGTTATCTAGTTTGCTTTTCGTATATTTATATGTACATATTATTTATATAAAATAATTATCAATAAAACCAAATATATTTTAGCGGGACATTGAAATTTAATAGTCGGCGACGCGCGCCTTCTGCCGATAACTACTTGTTTTTGCCATTTTTTTTGTATATTTTAATATCATCTCAAAACACTTCTGGTAACATGTGGCCCGCCAGAAGGCCGCGTACTTGACTTACGTGCGTAATCTCTGATACTCTTTTCGTATACTCTCAATCATTCGGTCAAGCGATTTTGTTTTTCGCCGAAAACTGTCGATTAAAACGGTCAGAAGACACGTTTCGTACTTTCGAATCGAGTACAGCGACTTTCCGCCTACGCTGTGTATGCTGTGCACAGAAACTGCCTTGATTTATACCGTTAAACATCGCCGATCTGAGCGATCCATCTGCATCCACCTCGATGCTGCGAGTCTTCTGAAGACGAAGACGTTGACCTCACTCCAGTCGTGGACAACGTATTGTGGCGTAGTTTGTTGCCATATTAGTGAAATTATCCAAAGGTATGTTTCAGTAACAGTTTCATATTGAAAGAGTGATTTTTTTTCTTTTTAATCACTATCGAGCCATATCTAGGTGGCGAAACAAATCCGGAATAATTGAAAGGCAATAATGTACATGATTCACTGTTGGTCTAGTCTTTCACGAGGAATCCCAGCGTTCGCTCTCGGCGATAGGAAAAACTGGAAAGACCCGATCGAGAGGTGATCGACATGGACATGAAGTTGTCTGGGGGAGAGATTAGAGAGGAGAATAAATATATATATGCTTACATTTTATAATTTATTTTAGCTTTAAAAATGTATTTTTTGTATGTTATTAATTTAACAAATATACCTCATGAAACCCCATATTTGATTCCTATATAAAAATTTTTTCTATTCGAATGATTCTTAGTTCGAAATTCAATCGTTCTCTAAATATATATTTGGATTCTTAACGAGTATTTGAAAACTCAAGTTACTCGAATTGAGCGATTATTAGTTATATTTGCGAATCAGAACTATACTAATAATAGAACCAGAGATATATTTATCTCTCTTTAACGCATTGGAGTAGTGCTAGATATATTAAAAGCATATAAGTTACGACTATAGAATTACATTAATAATATTATTAGCAGTAAATATTTAAGCAAATACGTAAAAGAAAAACAATATTAATGCATTTTTTACTATCAACATAAACTTAAGCGTTCACATTTGTTCTATCGATAGTGAAAGTTGTTGTTTTCGAAGTCATAGGAATCAGAAATTGTATTCGTATGAATGTATTTATTAGCTCGAAAGGGTCAAGTGATATTTTAATAGAAAACAATGAACGATTTGAACACTAAACATATGTACATATATGACCAACAATAAATTATAATATTGTGCTATTGTCATATGAAAATCGATAACGTGAGATTGAAATCTTTTATCACATACATATTATCGGAATCCCCAGTAAATCAAATAAAAACTCAATCAAATTATCATAACAATCTAAGAATACCCATTGTCTTGATTTTTTGCTCTCGCCTACATTTGCACAATAAAAATATTTCCCAGCTAGAGAATGTCAGGAATTTCCATAGAGGCTGCTCGCTAATTTTAGGTAAGTCCAAACTTCAACGACGTCAGTATCAACAGACTGAGACGATAAACAGACCGGTCGGTGGTCAATCGGTCAAATGTGCTTTGTACGTGATCAATAGGCGTAAAAGTGTACGTGACGAGATAAAGATGCTGTATCTGTTCGTAGTGCTTTCGCTTTCGACGATAAGTCGCTAAAAACGTTATGCGCGATGCATTATGCGATAATATAATGATACTGTGTGTGTGTGTGGGTTAATTTATAATCGACCTAGATAGTAAAACGCTATCTTTTTCGAATAATGTTGCGCCAAGAGCGGGGAAAGGCTTGATATCGCTGCGAGATATGACGCCTATACTGTATATGTTTGCAAAAGGGTTGCAATGTAGATATGATTATAGAGATATACAGAGGGATTAAAACGCTTTTATATATTGCATAACATGTATTAACTCTTTAATCGGTATCGCCGTACATGTACGGTGGTCTTTCTTTCTCTGTTTTGAGGTACCCCAGATAGTTATTTATTGTATTTACATTTTCCACAAAAGCCAAATGATATATAAAAAATATATGTAAAATATATTAACCCATTATCAAAGCTTTTTCTTCTATAATTTACTATAAATGCAATTTAAAATAGCAATAAATAAATAACACAATTAATTATGAAAAAATACGTCAAATTAACTCACTACTCAAATTCGACATTACCGAAAATCAAATTTCTCATTGCGCAGCTACCTGCATTTTTTAATTAATATGATTTTTTAAACATTTAATTAGTTGCTCATTGCCCAAAAAACGATAGCATATTGTATATCAGTGGGTTATGTTATATATAAATTAGGTTATAGTTTATTTAGAATATAAAAATCAGTTTAAAAATATTTTCTTACAAATACGATTATAGATATTTATTTAATTAATATAATTCTTCTGTAATAACATGGTAGGTGTCATGGAATACACAATCAACAACCACAAATAAGTAGTAAGACACAAGACTGAAATCAGTATAAATTAGTGTAATATATTTTATTAATTATAAACTATTATTACAGCTTACAATTAATATAAATCACTATGCATTACCTAGCTAGATTTTGTGTTTATTATTCATTATAATATTCATTCGTGAGATTAGGAAAATCTTATTTGTATATCTCGATAGAAATTATATTTATACAATGATCACTAATTAAAATCTCCCGGACAATAAAGTGCATATGAGATTTAAACTCAGGTCTTTCAGATAATATGTATGTGATAAAAAAATCCTACGCGGCAATTTATTAGTTAAATTGACATCAACACTTCTTCAATCGGTTATTGCGAATATAAATATATAAAATATAGATTAAGAATATTATTGAACACCATATTTCTTTGTATGAATATAAATAAGAGATGCCGTGTAAAATCTATCATAGTACACTAGACTCCCCAATAACATGGTAAAATGGGGACGTGCTATTTGGGTGGCCGTTACTTTATGTCTGAGCGAGCCAAATGGAGGTTATCTCATATTAAAAAAAAATGTATGAAAATTTAATTTTCTAATCTCCCAACTACACGCACCCAAATAGCACGTCTCCAATTGACCGTGTTATTGGGGTGTCTACTGTATATTTAATAATTAGTTCTCTTTTTATTATTATTAATATTCACTTACTAACCCTTTTAAAACATATGAAATAAATGTGTTTTTTTTATTCTCACATTGGACAGAAATGAAACATATTTTTTCACAATTTTTCACATTGCTACTGTATGAATAAAAATTTTGATCCAAATCTGGAGCAAAAATAGAAAATTCAAAAAAATGACAGCTTCTAAAAAAAGTGGAAAATATGATTTATTTTGTTTTTATAAAACCGTTATCTATAACCGAAACAAAACCAATTCCTTAACATATAAGTGTTTACTCATAATAATTTAATACCGTAGGTAATTTAGGTCATACATACTTAATATACTTGAAAAAATATGTTATATAATATATTTTAAAAATGAAGAATAAATTTCTAGGCCAATTTGGGTAATTTTCTGACTAACTTCCTTACATGTGTATATATAAATAGATAAATTAAAGGTGAATTACAACTTACAGGGAATTTCATTAGTAGGGTCAATCTTTCTGTTAAATATAATTTAATAGATAAATCTATTAATATCAAACTTTAAAAGAGCAAATACCAACAAATTTAAAAAAATTCAGAGGCAAGCGAATGTCACCCTTTCCTCTGGTTAAAATAACTTTAATTTAGATTCACAAATTTCATATTAAATTTTATCAATGAAAAACCAAGAAATTTTTGCTTTGCGATCAATCACTTTAAAAATATTACCTTTTAACCCTTTGTTTGTCGAAATCTGATTAATCAGCTTTTGCCTCTTTAGTGTGAATTGCCGAATACATTTTTAACGTGCTGTAGGATATTTTCTTCAGGGGTTAATAATATATATATGTTTATTATTATTATTTTTATTATTATATATATTAATATTTAGATGGTAATCCTAAAAGGCTTGGAAACTAAAGGGTTAAAGTAAATCCTAGAACTTCTTTCTGAATAGTCAAATGCGCTGTTACATTTTTATAAAGCAAAATCGCATGTTTTGAGAATTTTTGATTAAATAGATTTTCATTTTCTTTAATTAATAATAATTTTTTGTTTAAAACATTTTTTTGATTAAATAGATTTTCATTTTATTTAAGTAATAATATTTATTGCTTAAAAAAATTTCTTCAAGTAATAATATTTTTTCGCTACGTGGTTAAATAACTCACGACAGTGTATGTCTATGAGTCGTTCGTTGTGTAAGTGATTATCCAGCCAATTTTTAGTTAGATAATGAACCAAATTTATTACTCAAAGATCGACTTTTGTCTCTTATTGTGATTTCCGCAACTATTTATAAATATTTTTAATAATTAATGTCTTATAGTTTGCGTATTATTTCAAGTAACTTACGCATTTTTTTATTGTTATTTTTATGTTCTATTGAATAAAAGCAAAGTTGTAACATTATACTGTATAGTATAGTTGAGAATATGGGATTTTGAAAGCCAATATCAAAGTATTATATATTCATCTCAAGCGAGGCAAAAAATATTCTTAACCTTGACTTCTAAATACCAATTTCTTCTTCTAATCAAAATAACAGGCTACCATGCGCAATTAGCGACCATTGATCTAAAATTATGTTACATATTTGCGTTTTATGATTTTATTTAATACACATTTTTAGGTATGAATTAAATGTTTTTTTCTGTAACAAAAAACATCTAGAAGGCTGTACTGTATTATCTACCAAATGTATACAATATTTATTTTTAATTAATTTGTGGTGGAGACATTCTTACAAAGATAAGCTGAGGCCAGTGTTAATTTCTTATTGTTCCGAAAAAATATTTTTATCTTTATTTAAAAAAGAGCCAAGTCAAGTTGCATATGAAAATATTTTTAACTCTTGATCAACAGCCAGATCACGAAGTTCATCGTCTTTATTAGGCGAGATAAATGAATTTTGGAAAGCAGCGTTTTCTAATCAAAGTCGTGTACTTTTATATATTTTTTGATAAAGCTTTTATTTACTACTTGGGTATCACTGGCGTAAAAACACTATTTGAAATCGATTACTTTTCATTGTCATAAAAATAAAACATTAAGCCTCAATTCGCTTATTTTTTATATCGAAGTAACAATTAAAAGCAAGCCGAATCTCCGAATGAACGTTAACGTGACCTCGCACAGAGAGGCTAATGGTTTTATTTTCTTCACCACTTATCGCCACTTCATTATTCACGTATCGAAAAGTGCGTTCGCGTGCCAATAATTACTATTCTCGTGGGAACGTAAAGCAACACTACCCCTATTGAGAAAACGCGGATTAGACGTCACGTTCCTTTGCGTGTCGCATCACCTTCCGTAATCCAGTTATAATACGAAACCTTAGTACACCAAAACCCATTAGACTACAGTGTATATTAACCGGTCACCTCTATTGAGCACACGTGAGAGATACGTGTGTTTTTTTAAATTTTAGTTTAGAGAACGTGTGTTCGACCTTTTTGTTTCCACTTCACCTCATCGTGTGACCTCAAGCGGTTCGGTCGATACGTGGAAATAAATATTCGATCATTATTAGTATATTCTGCATTTTTAAGGTCACGCCTTTAGTCTGGTCCGGTGGTGCTGCTTATGTAGACATTTAATTTCACGAAAACGTGGATAAAGAACGGCGAGATCGCGTGCGATTAGTACCATTCGCCAATTGGCGATTTTTCACATATCTCGGGTCATTTATCTATAGTGGGGAAAAAAACGCAATTTCGCACGAAGGTCAGTTTTTATGTGTATTTTTAATAATTAATCTTACGACCCTAGCGTATCAGCAGGGTCTTGGTCGTTTGGAAAAAGATGCGATCTTTATGTCGAAGCTCTTTTATAAATAAATATCAAATTATTCGGGCACGTTGTGTGTTTTTGTTGTGCGTACATAAGGCATTGTTTGTGTGTGTATTTTTCAAGGATCCGCTAAAATGTATATTACCATTATCGTATAAATAACATAATAAAAAAATATTTCTCTCAAAGTTCCAAGGAACTTCCTAGATTGCCCGCGATTTAAACATATTTTATTTATGCAATAACAACTAATATTAAAATAATAAGATAAGCTTCACTAGAGAATAAAAATAGAACGGCAAAAACATATGTATTTGAACATTGACATTTTTATCACTTAAATTTAATGTTTGTTTTATTTTACACAATTCAATGACTGTCATTAACTTAATTTACAAAACACGAGTTTGATGTATAATTGGTAATGTGAATTTTTCAACAATGGCCATCTAGGAATTGGGTTAACAAAAGTAATATAAACAGTGACAAACGCATAGAAATGATACTCATGATACCTTTGTAATTATTGGATTTTCGCTCACAAACATCACGCTTACATCAAGGGATATGCCGGAGGCGGAGCTAAGCACTTACGCTACTGATTCTAAATTGGTCTCATCTCTCCTATTCGTTCAAAATCCAATATAAAGGATTTCACACTTGGTCACAAACACTCAATGGTCCAGAGAGACTCAGTTTTTACAACTTTCTCATTCATATTTTTTTTGTATACCGGTATGAATTTTATATTCGTGTGCAATAAAACTACCTGCTGAAATATTTCGGCCTGACTGCACTTGTAAAGAGTAGCACGCCATTTTAAGAGGTGCCCCATTATTGCCAAGGCTGTATATAATAGTAATATACAATTTGTAATATTTTGAATAATAATATTAAATTTTATTAACCTTTTTAGATTACTATCTAAATATCTTAAATAAAAAATAATGGTTCTTTACCTCTGAAGCAAATATCCTTCAGCTAAATAATAATGTATCTGATTTTGTCCTTATTATGAAATCGTATCCGGCAATTCTTGCCAAAGTACGTAAATATGATTTAGGCAAGCGAAGGGTTAAAGAAATGCCGTGGTGTTTACAATATAATCTTTATCTTTACAATAAGTATGATCATGTTTGCAGACTTAAGTCAATTAAAAATTGCAAGAATACGATGAAGTCATCATGAACATTTTTTTTCTAAATCGACCTTGACGCGCGGATTCTATTGTTGAAATCCTGATATATTTAATAAATTATTAATATCACTGTGTGGATATCTTTAACAGTTGCAGTGTTTGTGATATTAAATGTTCTTACGTAATATTAGTGAATTGATAAAGGACAAATATCACATAAACTGTAAACACTTAAATAGTGTTGACATGCTCGTTTTTTTTCCGCTAAAAACTTGGTGTTTGAATTTCGTGAATAGCAAACCGCCGCTGAAGTTTCACGGGCTTCAGTCGATAATAGGAGTCACGTGAAATGATAATATTATAGAAGGCTGTAGGTCAAATTCACGGACAAGTCACACTGACAGCTTGTGATTCAATATTTTTATTCAATTATATCTAACTGCACCTTGGATTAGGACTATTTGTCGCTATGATCGAATTTAATTGTTTATCTGGTTAATATGGACTGATTTACATCAGCACGCACTAGAAGACGTAATAATCTTTTTAGCTCGATCAAAAATCATTTAATAATGATTATGATAAATACCATTGTTAAGTCTAGTCCACTACGTGCACTGCCAAATGTGAATTTTAGTTTAATGTCGTGCGTATGACTCACGGTTCAAATGTCACTTTTGTATTTTTTTTTGTTTCACAGCAGCAAGCAGCACACATGCTCCTACAATTACGTTACATTAACTGGCAATCTATGGCCAATTGTCCAACGGTCGACGTGTTGTTACACAACGTTGCGAATCCTAAAACCATTATTTTACACGTAGCTTAAAAATATTTTTTTCGACAAGCCTACATTTGGATCGCGCTTTCACGGCATACTTCTATTATAATATATTATTCACCGTGAGATTAGATATTTTTTTAACGAGTACAAAATAAATGAGTCGTTTAATTAAATATTTGTCAAGATTGCGCGATGAATAACATTACAGCTTTCGTCACTGTTATCAACTGATAGTACAGCATCACAGAATTGTTTATCATTGTGAATTTTTTAGATTTGACTCAAAGCCTTTGCTAATGAGTAATTGTTAAGGAATCTGATGAGGCATGTTTTGGAATCCCGGGAATCAAAGCTTTGGTAAATCCCGGGAAGCCCTGATATTCGTAATCTTTATATATTAATAAGTAAAATAATTATTCACTTTGAATATCTTTGTATATCTACGGACCAGGATATACTAAATATATCTCTGTATATCTATAGACCATGATACTAAAGTTTGAAGCAAGTTGTGCTTCATTCATGTCTATGCTTACTTTGGTCTTATTGTAGTAGAGATTAGTAGGTCAATATAATATTTCTCTAACATAATATTTTTATGTATGATTATGACCGTTCTATAATCTAAATAATAAATCTTTATAATATTAAAAATATATTATTGAGATTTTTTAAGGGTATTATAAAAAGCTATGTTATACATTATTTTATCTCCTGTTTTAAATTTATATCGTGTCTGAGAGATCGGAATGAGTGATTAATATGTAATTATAATTCCGATCGATTATTATAGATTAGGTTTACCTAGATTTTCTTTATCTCACAGATGAGCTATAATAATTGTTGTTCTAGCCACACAGCTTAATTGTTTGTATTCAACTTATAAAAAATCTTGTCCTTAAACCTCCGTTATATGCTTTTTTACATTTAGTTTATTACGTCTTTCAGTCTTACAGACGCCACTCGAGTAGCGGAGGGTTTAAGATCTAAAAATCAATACTTTACGAAACATGACCCAAATTGTCGATAACACTTATTTTGGATCGCTTTTTAGTCTGTATATTTTACATCTAGTCCCCTTATTGATGAGGATTGTAACTCATGTGAGTTTTTTATGATATAATATAATTTTCACTTTCGTCCTTGTTAGAAAATATGTATTTTTTGTATTATTGTTTTTGTTTTTGACGTTCCCAATTCATGTTGTGTAAAGATCTACAGTGTAAATAGGCACTGTTTTTTTATTATCAAGCACCACATTTAAAATGAGTGTAATTTTAATTACATTAGAAACTACGATCCTTACTTAATCAGGCTTTTGATTCAGTACACTACCTCCTACTTGGGCTGTCTGTCTGCGAGTGACAGCCTCCGTCTAAGGAGATGGATATAGAATATTAGTGATTAGAGAGGAAAAGTACATAAGAAACACTCTGAATTATGTAACTCCTATGCAATCGTATCTTACTCATTAGGATTTTATTAATAAATAATGAATCACTGTCTGATGAAAATTTTCATTTGATAAGAAAATTCATGATTCTTTGTGCAATAAAAATCATTTTTGTAAGTTATGACACTTAATTTTTAGGTATTTTTTCAAACTCATTAAATGTATTATTATGTAACTTTTTCTGAAAAAGTTCATACTAACTACTCAAATAGGCCATATTGTAACATTTTTGCGATTTGATCCTTCAATAACGATTTGCACTGGAATGAGAATTTCTAAAATATTTCTTTATAAAGGGATATAATTTAAAATTGTTATTAAGAAATCCAAAGGCTAAAAGTATTATTAACTGTTTTGTTCTCTAATTAAATAAATAAAAACATATTATTGATAAACACTAAAAAATCATACACGCTTATAAAAACAAGGTTATCTTCGAATAAAATGATTTACCAACTATTTCAGTATTCATATGCATGTCATATATATAAAATAAGTTAATTTTATATTGTTAGTCACAACATACTATTTGCTTTTAAAATGACTCAAGGTTTTTATATCAATAGTATGTTTTTATAAAATACAAGAATGCAATAGCAGTTCAATGATATTTTGGATAATATAATATTTTCCAACGTAAATAAGCATAGAAAGTTTTCCATTAATTTATACTACTAGTAGCGATACGATAGGATACTAGTGTTTAACACATACCTTGGCTTAAACTAGTACAATCTTATAATGCCTGAACTACACTCTCTGGAAGTTGGCCAAGGTTGGCCAAGGACGGAGAATATAGTGGGTTACTTCGGTTCTGTCCGATCTAAAATCTCTCGGAAGTTGTCCGAGGTTACCGAGAATGGGAGGTAAAATGGGGGTAATTCAGTCGACTTGGCCAGCTTCGAGCGCTTCCGAACATTGTCGGCAAACGGACCGAAGTCAAAGAAACCGAAGTCGGAGCTACTCTTTCGAGCGCGAGCGGTGAGATACTTCCCCTTTCGCTCTCTCGCGTGTTAAGTGACGAGTGTGAGAGAGATAATGATATGGTTTTTCGCAAACTGAGATAGAACGAATAGCTTAGTTCAATTTCAATATGCGCGTAGGCGTCCTATGGTTATACGCACGTCGAGCGCTGCATCGCGGTCACGTGGTCAAGTTATAATACCACATGCTTATCGGGGACTTCAACAGACTCTTACTGACATTTTTGAATATTTTAGGGCACCGAAAAGGATTAATTATATTTTTGATAGTATATTCTTCTGACAGATATCGTTATTATATTTTTTTTCGTATAAAATTAAATAATTAATGGTACTTGATTTTGTTAAAAAGTGATGTATTTTCCTAGATCGGTTTATATAAATGTCACACCATAACGAATTCTTATTTAGAATCGAGGGTGACAAATTCTGGGATAGTCACAGATGTGGTGTTCGTATTCTGAAGTATCATTTTTATGCCATATGGCATTTTGCAAAAGCCGACATAGATTTTGCGTAAATTGAATATTTACGACCGAAAAGTTTTCACTGATATTGTATTGGTGAGTGCCCACACAAACTTTTATAGTTATCATTAACGTAATTTTAATTTTATGACAATTTAAAAATTGCGATTATTTGGCACATTTTTCGATCGCGCGCAAATATGCCGGTTGTAGACAGAAGCCGCCGTCCAGACGTCATTCACGACCGCCGTTCGGACGGCATATGAAATTTGCGACAGTGTGGTCGCTTATTCGAAGTCGTAGGTCTCGGCCGACTTCGGACAACTTCCAGAGAGTGTAATGCAGGCATAACAATGAAGAGAAAAATAGGGTTACATGCAAATCACTACATTGTTTTACTTTTCAATATTTTTTAATAGTGCCTAAATCTGAGTCGATTTTTCACATTACTTCCTTGATAGATATGATATGATCATATGTTTAGATAAGGCGCTACAAAATATCAAGCTGCCCGAACAATGAACTTATACCAATCACGTTTGATTAATATTGGCATAAGCCGAAAGTACTGATCCAATGCTCAATTAAAATAGGTGTATCTGATTTTCATACTTCATTATTATCTATTATTTATATATTAGACAATTATGTATATAAGTACATACTTAAATTTATAGCTGTAAATCATTCACATACAGCTATACCTGTTCCATTAAAATAACGTAAACACAGACTGAGTTCATAGTTGATCGAAATACTGTTGTGTTTGTAAAAATAAATTGGATGTATATTAAATCAGATAAATGTATGCATATATTTTCAGTTCGGTTACAATATTTATTGGGTAGTGAATAAGTAATTAGCTAAGTTAGTTAGTAGGTACGCTGCTAGTAAAAAACATAATGTTGTAATGTAATAATGGATATATATTTAAATAAATGTAGTGTATAGCTAAGTTACTAATGTTCAGTCAGACACGCATATTTTTCTTCTAAATGCGTATTTAGCTCTCGTGCGCGTGTGTGAATTTTCCGCGAGGTGCTTGACTTTCCGTATCGTTAACCTTTATCGCCGGTAATCCAATAACGCACCGGTAATAATTAGCTTCTTTGTTTGTCACTAGATGTTATTGTCTTCATACGTGTTTCTTTTTTCGTTCAGACAGTTTCACTCGTTGTTCATTCGAATCGCACCGCACAAACCGAATACGGAGTTCAGTTTTCGCACTCCGTTTTTGTTTAAGGACCTCTTCGGTCGAGATTGTATTCGAAATTCGCTCATTGTGTGCAAATTCGCCGCCGGAATTACTAAAAACGGTGAATCATCCATTCAGTTGTAATGTATAAATATATATATATATAAAAAGCTATGAGAGCGATAGAAACAACGACGTTGAAATGTTTGATTCGCCTTGACACTTCACTTCCTGGCAAGGGCGAAATTTAATTCAGAGTCACCAATGCCATCAACCCCCGTATCGTTCAATACCAGCGGCATTGGGACTAAGGGCATTCTATCGGTCGACCTTATCATCCTTCTATTTATGTAATAAATTGATTTTTTTGATAGAAAACTGTTGCGGACAATGGATATATTTTTACTTTATTATTGAAAATCCCCTCTACCGTAATAAATATTAACCTTTTCGCTAAAAGAATTGCCATCCAAAACATCAAAGGCCAACAGCTGCGTGTACTTATAGCAACACATCGCTTTATAATACAGGTAATTTTACTAAGACATAGCGGCAAATTATTAGTCATGAGAATATTAAAATATTTATTGAATTTATATATTATTTTCTTGCAGCAAGAATTTTATTATATTTAAATTAAAAAAAAAAGTTTATTAAAAATGTATGTTCTTGTTATTATTCGTAATTATTTAAAAAAATTATAAGTCATGGTTTAACATTTGTTATACATAAAGAAAAAAAATATTATACTTATATGCAATTATTTCTGCGTAGAAAGTAAAATTAGTAAACGTAAACATATGATATTATGCGCAGCATCTTTTCTTAACACAAAACTATTGTGAATGAAATTTTATTAAAAACATTATAGATCTTTTATTATATTTCTAACAATTTAATTTATTTTGGGATCTCTGTTGTAAAAAATTCAGTATATATAAAATATTATAAATTATTTAAAATATAACTAGCTTTAACGGCTTCTATGTGCGTGAAGCTTTCAAGTCTTAGCGACTTTTCTAAGAATTAAAATCTCAATTTCCAATACACGACACCAATGTGAAAAAAATACTTGGGAAATAAACAATTCAATCTTATTCAGTGATTGATTATAATTTGAAACAAAAATAGAATTGTCGTAAAGTTACTCTCAAGTTTCCCTAATCGATATTTTTTTAACTAAATTTATATTATCTTGGATGCAATTAGTACCAAAACCTCATGCTTTTGAAGATAGCTTAATCATCATATTTCCGTTTCTTAGAAATTGACGCCTTATTCGCCACACAAATTTTATTGTATTGTTTCGTATAATCGCTCTTTAAAATTTCTCTTTTCGTGTAATTTTTGATGCAATATTTAAAGACGAAAATAAGTTAGTATCCTAAATTACAACTATTCAAGAGTTATATGTTTTTTTTGTTTCCACACATCGATGGGATGTTTTGATGAAACAAATTTCAAATTTAACTCTTAAAAATCTTAGCGATATAAAATCGGAAAGCAGAATTAAAGCTATAAGACCCTTACGTCTTAATCTAAAAAACATAATTAGCAGTTTAACAGAATTAATCAACGATATAAAAACAAAAAATATGACTCATTAGAGCAAAAGTTATCTTCTTTAAAATATATATGTTCTATAATTATTTGGCACGATTTAGCTTCAATGGTAGATATCGTTAAAAAAATGCTTCAAACCCCAAATATTAGCCGAGTGCGCTAATGCATTAAAAATCACTTAATTTATATAATGCAAAATATAAATGATGTATGTTTCAATATACAGTAGATCTCCCAATAACACGGCAAATTAGGGACGTGCTATTTGGGTGCGTGTAGTTGGGGGACTATAAAATACTTACGAATCAGCGCGAGTGGTGAGACATCTCCAATTTACCGTGTTATTGGGGGGTCTACTCTATTCACTAGTGATGCCGCTGCAGAGAATTTCCTATAATTCGCCAAATTAAAAAACCACGTCACTTTTATTTACGAAACTAAATCAAATTCAATTGCATATCCGAAGCAGCAATTTAAGATACATTTTTATTTTAGGATTTTTGATTACACTAGTAATTCCTCAATCAATGGTTTGAATTAGCAAATGAAAGTGAATCTCTATTTAGTTTCTTGTATAATTTTAAAGAAATGGATGTGAAAAAGAGATCTAGATGTTATCCAGTTATTTAATGAAATACTGTCTCACCGGAAAATTTTTGCAGATTCCTCGTCATAGAACAGGCATGGCGAACCTTTTTGGGTTCGCGTGCCAAAAATCCTCGAATATTATTCCTCGATTGTGTGGCGTGCCCAAGGAGTATAAAAATTACCAAGATAAATAAATAATTAATTATTTTTTTATAACGATTGTCGTTTATATTAGAAAACATTTGATAATTAATAAAATTAAATAAATAAATAATTCACGGATTATTTAATCAAGATTTTATTTTTTTAAATTTAAAAATTAAAAAATAATTTCGAACTTGGAAATCGTTCGCGTGCAATCCAAATTCTCAAACGTGCCACCTCGGGCACGCGTGCCCTAGGTTCGCCATGCCTGTCATAGAACAATGCTTTACAAATATTACAAAATATCGTAGAGGTAGATTTAATAGCATGCTTCCCAAATGTTACCATTGACCTTAGAATATTTTTGATACTGACAGTTTCCGTTGCCACTGGCGAAATAAGTTTTTCAAAACTCAAATTAATTAAAACTTATCTCCGATCTTATATCTTAGAAAAACCTAAGTAGTCTAGCACCAATATCCATTGAACATAATTTATGAGAAAGCTTATAGCTAAGTGATAGATTTGCATCTCTAAAAGCCAGAAGAGTTTTTTTTAAAAATATATGTAGCTATATTATTATTTTTTGACTAATTTTATAGTACAGTAGACCCCCCAATAACACGATGAGCTAGCCAAAGGGAGGATATCTGACCACACGCGCCTGATTCGTATGTATGTATTGAAAAAAAAATTATGAATATTCTCTAGTCCCCCAACTACACGCATCCAAATAGCACATTCCTATTTTACCGTGTTATTGGGGGGTCCACTATATTTAAAAAGATAAATGATTATTTTTTACACTTTCTTTTGTCTGTATATGTAAATATTTAATAAATAAACTGAATTTTATACAAAAAATACATTTTAAAATTGATGTATTTGTTTGTCCCTATCCTACATGAAATAGTAGTATTTTTGTATTTACCCAAAATATATTTTAACGAAATAAGAGGGCGGCGAAAGTTGACTTGCACACGGACGGCCAGGTATCCAGGACCGGCCCTGCTTCTCTGCTTTAAGTTTATTGATTAACTTGAGTGTCACAACAAACAAATAATTATTTTATGAGATATCTGCGATTCGGGCGAAGTTCGTTGTGATAATGCAGTGCGAGTATATATTCAGTACTGCTTTCTGATAATGCTCAAACTCTTAGCGTCTTTAGATATGTCATAATTAGGTACACGTATGTATTAACTACGTAAATGCAACGTTTGAGATGTAATTTTGCACCTTTCGTACATCAGTAAATCTGTATACAACGGCGCATGTGACCTCTACATCCATATATATTTATAACAATATAAAACAGTAATGCAAGAATATGTTAATTTACATGATAACTTATTAACCTTTATTTTTATATATAAAAAAATATAAATGGAATATATGACAGACCTTCAAATATTATTATAATATTAACCAAAAATCACTGATACCATATTCTTGCTTTTGGATCTTAATACAGTAAATTTGGCTCCATGATTAGTATAAATAAATAAATATATATTTAATCTTTTTATTACAAAGTAAATATTATTATTAATTTGTATAACAATAATAAAACAATGATGATACATGCACAAGTCACTCAGACTAATTATTAGTTTAGATACAAACAAATCCTGGCTAGAGTATTTTTTAATCTTCCATTTCCAAAACGTAACGATAAAAATATAATTCTATTTTTTACAAATTTATTAACGGCATTGAAACGGTTTACAAGACATTCCATAGAATCCACGGCTTGTACACATTATCGACCTTAACTCAATTTATAACCCCTTCGACCGAAGAAAGGACGCGACCGTGGTGAAATTTGCCCTTAAAATATAAATAATACACACAAACACGAACGGCGCTTCGTGTCGGGTTCAACTTTAACCTTGTCGCCGTTGTTTTGTGGGAAATCGATTTTCCTTCGCTTTCGATTCGCGTGCTCCACTTACATAACTCATGTATGTGTATGTGTGTACCATAATGAATTTCACCCTTTCGCGCACGAATCGCCGTAAACCTTGACACGGCCCTGCGACTTGTCCAGTTTTTTGATCTTGACTTTGCTTAATTTCCTTCACTCGGCATTGAACGCTTATCCATTCATTGCGATGCTCTTTTTTGTTAGTTTTTTAAAAATTGGATCACGATAGACTATCGCATGATTATATTTTAGGCTAGATATTTTGAAGGACTTCTATAAACACTAGTTTGCCTTCATAATCTTCTACGTTAAAAACCCTTCCGCCTTTAATACTGAGGTATTATAACATATTTACGAGACGAGAGCGTTTATCTATATAAGTCGTATAGACGAAAGGAGGTAGCGTGGTACTAGTGAACGAGTATTTCACTAGTACTACGCGAATTCCTTGAGTGCAGTGCAAAATTATGTATGTGAATTAACTTGCAAGCCTATGTAAATTGGTTTCACAACAAAATGTCAACGACAGAATGTTCACGGACAAAATGTTCAAACTATAGAATGTTCACGCGACAGAATGTTTACTCACAAAGAATTCGTTGAAACGTTTCGCTACGAAGATTCGCACATTGATTAATAAATATATATTAGAAAAGCCAGTTTAATCAAAATTTATTCATATTAATTAGGAAACATAATGATAATTTTATATTTTCTCCACTGTGAATTTTTAGTGTGGGCGTTTTATTTTTTTCTTCTTTTGGGTATACTAAATTTAAAAAAAATTATAGCGTGCTAATTATAAATTTCTTTGAAAATCAACATAATTATATATCTGCGTGGCCAGTGTATATTGAATTTATCATCTAATACTTATTTTTAATTATTTAATTTAATTTTTATTAACGTATCATGATGACTGTAAGGTTTTGAAGTATTAATACGTGAAAAATAATATAAGTTAAATACTTTTAATTTTCTTGATTAGACTGTCAAATACACGCATTTTCATGTTGTTATGTGTTCTATAATATTATGTAATAGATTCTTGTCACGGTTGTTAATTTTGAAAGAAGTAAAAAATTCTGAAAGAAATTAAAATTTTTTTTTAATGAGTGTTAAATTTCAAAAAAAGTTTTTAATGAATATAAATAAAGGTCAAAATTGAAAATCTTTTCATTTCAAAGAAGTTTTATTTGGTTGAAAATAGAACAAAAATTAATAAAATACGTAGAAAAAAATTTGTGGGTGAACATTCTGTCGCAAGATCGTTTTGTGAGTGAACACTTTGTCCGTGAACATTCTGTGGTTTACATTGTGTCGTTGAGCGCTTAGTCCGTGATCGTTCTGTCGTGTAACCATGTAAAACATATTATACTAATATCGTATTATTTTTAATCATACTTACTTTTCCGGTTTAATTTATCGTAGAAATAATGAAAATATAATATAGCTTATAGGATATTATCTTTGTATACATTGGCATTATTATCTAGGTTCACTATAACGTAATGTTTTTAATTATCAAGACACTCAAGGTCTTCTCTACTTTCATTATAACCGCAAATGCAGCAAGTGGCGCACCTAAAAGTAATCCGCTTGGTAATCATAAATATTCATACCGTTTCGTATAAATCGTCCCACTTGAGTTTTAACCATATCATTACTATGACTTATAATTGATTTATTTATGTATTTCTCCATAAATTAGAGTTATCAAAGTGCGATTACAAATTAGTTTACATAAATTTACCTTAGAAATGGTTAGAATTCAGATTTTCATATATGCATATTTAATTACTCCATGCTCTTAATTAGCTTCGCGTCGGTCTCCTTGGAGTTGTATTTAATTATGTTATATAAACATCTTAGTTATCCGGGAAATGCTACGATAATAGGTATATAATAATATAGGTTCTTGGCAATCTATACTCTCAATGTTGTGTTATATTTCCATTTAACGGTTTGACATAAACTCGGAATGTTTACAAACAGTTTGGTCGACGACCCTCTTGCATAGATAGTAGTTTAATGCATGCAAATCTGATGCGTTCTTCGAGTGGCTTGAAGTTTAAATGTAACGTTTTAAATACGAAATCAATCTCGCTGAACGTAAACAACGCACACTTTGATATTAAATACTATTTTTAAATTTCAATGAGCGGCTGCTCAATCAATTAAGCACACTTATCTAAAGGTCAATCGACCTGGTTCTCGGGATCATTAAACGATAAATGAATAATATTTGACGTTAATATAATCATTATCGCCCTTCCGCGTGTTACGTAGCTCTGCACAATCTATGATTATATTTTTTCATAAGTTGTCTTATTTTTAGGCGGTGTTGACGAGCGGATAGATGGCTCGGTGGTGGAGCATCTGCTGGTGGTGGGTGTGCGCATGGGGCAGCGCAGAGGGCGCCAGGATGTCTCTCGGCGACTTCAGCACCAACTCAGTGGGGCCTCTACCCGAGTATACATTCAGCCCTGACGCAGCGCTGATGCTGGGTGACAGCTACACCACTGCCAATCTTAAAATCACCATATATGACAACAACGGGACGCCCAATTCCAACAATTCCACAGAGGTGAGCAAAATATCTGTTGTATCTAGAAAATGATTTATGTCTGTGCATATGAAAATTTGATTTGGCTTTATATATAATATGCACACAAACGTATATACATACAAACAAAAGTATTGTATTTTTAAGAAGAAGAAAATCTGCGTTTGTTCCTTAAATAGAGTCAAATTTAACTGATTATTTTCCTTATGTATAGTCCTTTAACGTCTGAGTTAAAACGATAAGTAGATGTTTGATGCGGTTATTTTTTGATGCGTCATCAATCCAACTAGCAGAAAAAAAAATATATTGGATTGAGAGGAGAAGCTTAGGTTCTCCGAAGCAAACGCAGTTCAAGCTATTTTAAATAGTAACATAACATTTTATGTACATTATACATATGTATAAATATATATAGAACAAAAAATAACACTAATAAAACACGCCATTGAGAACATTATCCGGGGGCGCAGACCCTCGGCGACGCGCCATCTAGAGGCTGTTGGCGGAGTGCATTTTGTTATCGTCGTCCTTGTGAAGACAAGGTAAAACAGACATTGGCCATCTAAGAAGTAACTCGTTCCGTGGAAGTAATTCGAAAAGCTGCCTTATCCGGAGAATGTCTTAAATGAAGCAAATCTCAGATTTTTTCCACGGGCCGCTCTAGTGCTGGACTTTTATGAGGTTTGCTCTACAGTGTGCTGCACTATCTAAGGATTTAAAGAGATCCAGCATCAGGCTAAGAAAAATGGGAGTGCGCTGTCCTCTGCTTCGGATGACTTACATTCTGGGGTTACTCGGAAGCACTTAAAAGCGTGCGATGGGACAACGTGAAGATATATTTTTAAGTTGTTCGGGAAAACATCGCTGTAACCTTTAGATGGTAGAGGGTAATAGACGGTCGACACAATTTTTAACTATTTTTATTCATTTATTTGGTTTTATTATTAGATCTGCTTTAAATGGACTATTCAATTTAAGATAAAAAATGGCAAAGAGGAGGATTTTTTTATGAGTTCAAAACAGATGGTATAGCAATAGAAGCTGCTTATTAACTAAACGATGGTTTTGGTATAGGTACAGTAAAGAACGTACCGTACAATTATGGTTCCAAAATAAAGAAGATCGTGGACGTCTTTCTTTAGTTGTTAATAGTTCTGGACCACTCAAAACAGATCAGAGAAAATCAAACATGCTTTACAATTGGGTGCTACCCGAACTAAACAAAAACTAGAAAAATCGCTGATACAAAGCTTTGGATGCACAAATAATACAAAATATTTGTGAGTAACTGTAGATAAAAATGAAATTTGAAAAAGGAACATTGTAATTACCTAATTAGAAATTAGTAGAAAAATAGGTTATCTGGGATAAGAAATATGTTGAGTATAAATACATAAAAAGTAATCTACAATAGTATTATATTGCCCCACTTCAATTATTGTGCAACAATATTATATATGCTTAATAAATTAGATAAAACGATGTCGCAAAAGATACAAAATATGGATATGAGAGTAGTTTTAAATAAAAATAGATTTACTATTTATAAAAGTATGATTCAAAGAGAATGGTTGGATATTCAATAAATATTGAAGATGCATGTTTTAGTATTTATATTTAAGGTAGATAATAGTATTTTACCAGAATTTAATTATATATATATATAAAATAAATTAGTGATTTAAATAAAGATCTGTGGCGTATGGTGTTCCCACATTGATTAATCAAAAAGGTCCAATTCTTTTGCACGATAATGCGCGACCATACATGGAACGATTGACCCTTCAAAAATTAAATGAGTTGCTCTATAAAACATAACCTCGTCCATTATACTGACCAGACATCTGGCTTATTTCAACATTTGGACAACTTCTTACTGGATAAGGTCTTCAACAACCAAACTGCTGCCGAAAGTGCATTTATAGATTATATCAACTCCAGATACACCACCGGAACAAATAATATTTTGATAATTAAAGTTAATTATTAGGTGAAAAAATGTATTTGAATTTGAAGGACATAAATTTATCATATGTTTCATTCCGCCTTGAGCTCTATAAAGTTTTGAACAACATAGACTTAATCGTTTGGAAGTTGATTAGGAACACGATTAATATTTGTGAGAAAACTGTTTATTATGTATAATCAGAAAAACCTCAAAGGTTGTATACTAAGATCTAAAGTATCTAAAGAAT